>NC_088235.1:29324142-29381642 GCF_036934945.1 Oncorhynchus masou masou
CCCCCCCCACACACACACACACACCTCTTTCCCCCCCCCACACACACACCTCTTTCCCCACCCCCCCCCACACACACACACACACATCTCTTTCCCCCCACACACACACCTCTTTACCCCCCCCACACACACACCTCTTTACCCCCCCCACACACACACACCTCTTTACCCCCCCCACACACACACACCTCTTTACCCCCCCCCACACACACACCTCTTTACCCCCCCCACACACACACCACTTTACCCCCCCCATACACACACCTCTTTCCCCCCACACACACCCTCCCCCCCCCCACACACATCTCTTTCCCCCACACACACACCTCTTTCCACCCCACACACACACCTCTTTCCACCCCACACTCACACCTCTTTCCACCCCACACTCACACCTCTTTCCACCCCACACTCACACCTCTTTCCACCCCACACTCACACCTCTTTCCACCCCACACTCACACCTCTTTCCACCCCACACTCACACCTCTTTCCACCCCACACTCACACCTCTTTCCACCCCACACTCACACTCACACCTCTTTACCCCACCTACTTACACCTTTTTACCCCACACACTCACTTGGGTGGTGCTGGGAGGATGGTGTGGTAGTTATAGTGCTGCTGCTGCTGGTGGAGAATCTGCAGCTGGAGGAACAGCTGCTGCTGGTGGAGGATCTTGGTGTAGGTGGAGTCCAGCTGAGGGGGAGGCTCCCGGTCAGCCTTCTGGTCCGGAGGGATGTACTGGTGGTACTTGAGCTTCTTCACCTTGGGCTTGTTGTCTTTGGCCTTCTTAGGCCTCTGGGGGGGCCGCTCCAAACTGGGTTTCGACTGGGAGTGGTGGAAGAGTGGGAGATGGGGAGAGGGAGAGAAATAGTAAGTAAGATATGATTGCATGTATACACAAAGTATTAAATTCCATTTAATACTGGATACAGGGGATGTCTCTCACCTTGGTCTGACCAGTAGCAGGGCGGGAAGCTCCCGACATCACTGTCCCATTGGTCAGCTTCTGTGGTGGCAATGAGTCTTGGCCATTCACTAACAGCGGAGGTGGTGGTGGGACCTGGGTAAGGAACTGAGAAAACATCTGATTGGTCAGTTTATGTGTCAATAATGGGACAACTCCTGTGATTACTTGTCTATGTAACTTGCAGGAATACCAGTGGCTCTCCATTAAGTGGCTATACGTACTGTTCAATAATAAGACTTCAACCTACTAGCTGTGAGGAGGACATGTCCTTTTTCTGAGTGAGTATGTCAGAGGGGGACAGCTGAGAGAGTGGACCCAGTGGAGAGTCGTGATTGGCTAGCATATCTGGAGAAAATGCATCACTGCTGTCCTCGTCCAATGAGGATTCTCCTGCACCCTTTGGAGAATCTGAGAGAGACATTTATTAAACCTATGCCATTCTTCTCGCCAAACAAATTATTGTCTCCAACAACAAGTTGATTAGTTGTGAGGTTGAGTTTCACTACAACAAACATCAACTGTATTTCAAACAGAGGGAATAGTAATTGGTAATACGAAAAAGAGGCGATGGCCAAACCAGAATGACTAATGATGGAAGTGGTCACAGTCTCTCCAGCACAAGGATTTAGCAATAACAATGTCCCCACAGCAGTCCAGTATTGTGACATTGATGCATTGCAACGATAACATTTAAGGAACATTTGAGGAACATTTGAATGTGAACCATGAAAAGTGATTAATTGAAGATAAGGGCGTTTGGGAGTGGTTGGGTACATTTGTCTGAGTGAAGGACTAATTCACCTGGCCAGTAAACGTGTTGCAGTGGACTGTGCACAGGAAGGACGCTCCTACCCAGTTGACTAAGGTGTTGTTGTGTACATACTGGAACTTATGTTGTGTATGTACCCAGTAAAGTGTTGCAATGAGAAGTAGTGTTGTATACTTGATCTGTAATGTATGTTACACTGGACAATAAGAATGGGTACATACCTAGAACAGAAGTGAGTGTTTCAGTGGACAGTGTGTGTGTGTGTGTATTGCAGTGGACAGTGTGTGTATTGCCGTGGACAGTGTGTGTATTGCAGTAGACAGTGTGTGTATTGCAGTAGACAGTGTGTGTATTGCAGTAGACAGTGTGTGTATTGCAGTAGACAGTGTGTGTATTGCAGTAGACAGTGTGTGTATTGCAGTAGACAGTGTGTGTATTGCAGTAGACAGTGTGGGTATTGCAGTAGACAGTGTGTGTATTGCAGTAGACAGTGTGTGTATTGCAGTGGACATTGTGTGTTCATACCCAGTAGTGAGTGCTGCAGAGGACAGTCCAGGTCGACAGGCAGGATGTTCTTGTGGATGAGCTCTATAGGACCAGGTCTGTGGGAGATCTTATCATTGAGGTCATCAGCCAGCCTGGCCCTCTTCAGTTGCAGCTGCTTGGCCTGCAGAGACGGCTCTGCTGACGTCTCTGCGTGAAGAGAGAAGAGGAACAAAAACACACGGTATTAGGCCGGTTAGATGTACTGCTAAATTCTCTAAAACGACATTGGAGACCGCTTATGGTAGAGAAATGAACATTAAATTCTCTGGCAGCAGCTCTGGTGGACAATCCTGCAATCAGCATGCCAATTGCACGCTCCCTCAAAACCTGAGACATCTGTGGCAGTGTTGTGTGACAAAACTGCACATTTTAGAATAGCGTTTTATTGTCCACAGCACAAGGTGCACCTGTGTAATGATCATGCTGTTTAATCAGATTCTTGATATGCCACACCTGTCAGGGGTATGGATTATCTTGGCAAAGGAGAAACGCTCACAAACAGGAATGTAAACAAATCTTCCATACGCACAGAATTTTTGAGAAATAAGGTTTGTGTGTGTATGGAACATTTCTGGGATCTTTTATTTCAGCTCATGAAACATGGAACCAACACACTTTACATGTTGCGTTTATATGTTTGTTCAGTGTAGATCAGCACAAACAGATGCGGTATATTTGTCTCACTGCCTCTAGAGAAGTAGTGTGAGGGGGTGTAGTTCTGTGGTGATCAGCGAGGGGGCGCTGTGACTCACCCTCCAGTATGTGCATCCTGACCAGCTCTGAGCGCTCAGGACGACTCCTGATCTTCCTCTTCAGATAGTCCTCAGTCTGGAAGAGAGGAGAGGAGAGATGGATGAGAGGGGAGAGATACAAATGGAGAGAGGGAGGGAGAGGGGGGAAAAGAGGAAAGGGACAGGAGAAGGGAACAGTAGAGGGAGGGAGAAAGGAACAGGAGAGTGAGGGAGAAAGGGACCGGAGAGTGAGGGAGAAAGGGACCGGAGAGTGAGGGAGAAAGGGACCGGAGAGTGAGGGAGAAAGGGACCGGAGAGTGAGGGAGAAAGGGACCGGAGAGTGAGGGAGAAAGGGACCGGAGAGTGAGGGAGAAAGGGACCGGAGAGTGAGGGAGAAAGGGACCGGAGAGTGAGGGAGAAAGGGACCGGAGAGTGAGGGAGAAAGGGACCGGAGAGTGAGGGAGAAAGGGACCGGAGAGTGAGGGAGAAAGGGACCGGAGAGTGAGGGAGAAAGGGACCGGAGAGTGAGGGAGAAAGGGACCGGAGAGTGAGGGAGAAAGGGACCGGAGAGTGAGGGAGAAAGGGACCGGAGAGTGAGGGAGAAAGGGACCGGAGAGTGAGGGAGAAAGGGACCGGAGAGTGAGGGAGAAAGGGACCGGAGAGTGAGGGAGAAAGGGACCGGAGAGGGAGGGAGAAAGGGACCGGAGAGGGAGGGAGAAAGGGACGGGAGAGGGAGGGAGAAAGGGACGGGAGAGGGAGGGAGAAAGGGACGGGAGAGGGAGGGAGAAAGGGACAGGAGAAGGGAACAGTAGAGGGTAGGAGAAAGGGACAGGAGAGGGAGGGAGAAAGGGACCGGAGAGGGAGGGAGAAAGGGACCGGAGAGTGAGGGAGAAAGGGACAGGAGAGGGAGGGAGAAAGGGACAGGAGAGGGAGGGAGAAAGGGACAGGAGAGGGAGGGAGAAAGGGACAGGAGAGGGAGGGAGAAGCGAGAGAGAGAGGGAGAGGATGCACTTCAACAAAGACTGCACTTGTTGAACTAAAAAGAGAAAAAAGTGATGGAGAGACTACTAGACTTACCCTGGCTCTCTCCAGATTCCTCCGCTGCTCGTGGAAGGCCGCCGGACTCTTCAGTGCTGCGGTGAGGGAAAGAGAGAAAACAATAAAGGAGAGGGAACGACAGTGAATGAAAACTCCAACAAATGAGTACAGAGCAAAGCACTAGTGGAGACAGTGTGAGAGCTGATACTGAGGAACACATGCACCAAGCAGAACTCTCTATATGAAAAAGTCACTGCCGTTCTATCCACCAAACAGTAATAACAGAAAACAGAACAGTATGTTTTTGTCTTGACTAGTAAGTGACCTGTTTCAGCAGAACAGTGAAGGAGGAACAGCTTGCTATAGTATAAGAGAGGTGTACGCAGGGGAACCCATAGAACTATCAATAAAGATGTGAATTACAGCACAGCCAGGAGATTTAAGGAGGACATGTGAAAGCTGAGAGAAGAGTGATGGGTTGACTTTCTGAGAAAGACTTTCTACACTTATCACTCTCTTCAACTGTATGGGTCTACAGCCCCTGTGTGTCACATTATTCAGAAGTTGGAAAACACAAAGACCTGCGCACCAACACACACACACACTGGATGGTTGAAGAGGATGTTGGAGGGACACTGAAGATTTCATCATCACCTTTTGCCCAATGTGAAGCCTTAAATCAGCTCAACTGTCAAACAGTGACGTCTGGCCCTGCTGTGTGTGTGCGTGTTTATTGAGGGACGCAATGCTGGCTTGCGGAAGGTCAAATAGGAGGGTCGCAGACTGGCATGCCTAAATATTGTCCTGGGATTCCTGTGATGTATCTAATCAAATCGACTTTTGCCTACAAATACATGCAAATGGATCATGGAGGATCCAGCCTTCTCTGTAATTCAATCTGCTTTATAGCACCAACTGCAAATCCATGGCGTGAGCACATTACGGTCTATTAACTCTACAGAGCCTTGACGGTAAAGCAGTTCTGCTATAGCTTTGGGCCATCGTCATAAGAAGTCCCTCCTCCTCCACCACAAGAAGACAACCTGACCCTCAGTAATCTGGACTAATCTGGAATCAAGTCCTGTATGTCTGAGCCAGGCCACCATAGAGACACCTAGTTCTCCTGGCCCGTTGTTGTTGTGTATAAGACTGGGTGCACAGGGGAGAGAGAGGCCCATTTTATGGCCAGGTTAGACACTTAAACAATAAGGCCTGGGGGGGTGTGGTATGCAGGAGAGAGGCACTGATTGCAAATATACCACATCTAAGGGCTGTTCTTAGGCATGACACAACGCAATCAGTGCCTCTCTCCTGTAAGAAGTAGCCCATGCATTTCCTCCTACCAACAGCTGAACACTGAGTCTCCTCAGTCTCTTCAGCTGCTGAAGAGAACACATAACAGGAAGTGGACACAGAAGGGGAAGCTGGCTGGCTCACTTGATGATAACACCACCACCACAGAACATAACACAACACAAATTACAACAACACAATGCAAATTACAACAACAGAACAGGCCTGTCAGTCCAAGGGGACCAGGAACAGACACTGTACTGGTCAAGAATGCAGAGGGTGACATTGTATTATATTTGCTGGTCTAGACTCTAGAGATAAGAATAGAGAGTTTGGGCACTACTTACGTGGCATGATCCCTTGACTGACCAGCTCCTCCCGGGTGCGTCTCTGCTGTAGTTTGAGCTGGAGGACTGCATGACAACAGAGAGAAAGGGAGAGAGGAGAGTCAGCAACTGCCAGCATGGAAACAACAACCACCTCTTCAAAACCAGAGTTTCAGTCCCAGACTGCCATCCTACACTGAACCGCCCATCCGCACGACAGAGAGGGTATACTTGTGTCAACAAACACTGGAGTAGACAGCTAGAGCAGGACTCAATGGACAGAACCCACTCCCTCTCCCTTTCATTCTCTTTCGTTTCCTCCCTCACTCTTAAAAAAAGCTGTGGCAGAGGGCAAAGGGAGGGTGGAGTTTGGTGGCATTTATTACAAACTTCCTGTTTCTAAACTCTCGGTTGTTGATTGCGCAGTGCGCTTATAAACACCCACACAGAATGTATGTGTGTGTGTGAGAGAGCGAAAGAGAGATAGAGGGGAAGATAAAGGGAGAGAGAGATTACACAGATCCACAAAGAATTTGAAAACAAACCCAATTGTGATAAACTCCTTTATGTACTGGGTGAAATACCACAGTGTGCATCACAGCAGCAAGATTTGTGATCTGTTCCCACAAGAAAAGGGCAACCAATGAAGAACAAACACCATTGTAAATACAACCTATGTTTATTTATTTTCCCTTTTGTACTTTAACTATTTGCACATCGTTATAACACTGTATATAGACAAAGACATTCGAAATGTCTTTCTTCATTTGGAATGTTTACTGTAATTTCTTCTGGTTTATTTCACTTTTTGTAAAGCCCCTTAAATTGAAAAATGGAATTGAGAGAGAGCGAATGAGAGATAGGGGGAGATAAATAGAGAACGAAAGAAAGAGAGAGAGCAAGAGAGAGATGGGGGAGATAAAAGAGCAAAAGAGAGCGAAAGTGTGAGAGAGGATATATGAAGCGAAAGAGATAAATAGGGGGAGCTAGAGAGGGATAAAGAGATAGTGAAGGGAGATAAGAGAGCAAGATAAAGAGAGTGAAAGAGAGATACAGATATGGAGAAAGCAAAGGAGATAGTGTGAAAGAGAGAGATAGAGGAGGAGAGAGAGTGCAAAAGAGAGGGAGTGTGAGAGCAAAAGAGAGATATTGGGGAAGATAGAGTGAAAGAAAGAGCGCAAAATAAAGCAAAAGAGAGGGGGAGATAGATGGGAGATAAGAAAGCGAGATAAAGAGAGCAAAAGAGAGAGAGAGAGCAAGCGAAAGAGAGAGTGCAAAAGAGACAAATAGAACAAAAAAGAGAGAGAGGTAAAGAGAAAGTGAAAGAGGGGGAGATAAAGAGAGGGGGTGATAGAGAGCGAGAGATAAAGACAGCGAGAGAGAGAGAGAAAGAGTGCGAAAGAGAGAGCAGGGAGAGATGGGAAGATAAAGTGAACAAAACAGAGAGATAGAGGAGATAAAGAGAGGGGGAGAGAGTGAGCAAACAAAAAAGAGCGATGAAGAGAGCAAAAGATAGTGTGAAAGAGAAATAGAGGAGGAGATGAGAGAGAAAGAGAGACAAAGGGAGAGTTGGAGATGCAGGCGGTAATTCTGTCAGCAGACTGTTTTACCACTGCCATTCTTAGGTCGACCTATTACCATGCATTCCTCACAGCAGCCTGTATTATCAAGCCAAGCTATGGTATGCAATCCATCAATGTAAATAATGCACAAAGAATTGTTGGTACTGCAAGTCTTGCAACAATTAAGGGAAGTAAGCAGGTCCTTGTCAGTCTTCCAATCAGAACAACTGACCTGACCCCCAGTGGTGTAAAGTACTTTAAAATACTTTAATTTTTTGGGTATCTGTACTTTACTATTTATATTGTTTACAACTTTTACTGTACTACATTCTGAAAGAAAACAATGTATTTTTTACATCATACATTTTCCCTGACAACCAAAAGTACTTGTTACATTTTGAAATGCTTAGCAGGACAGGAAAATGGTCCAATTCACACTCATCAAAAGAACATCCCAGGTCATGACTACTGCCTCTGATCTGGCAGACTCACTAAATACAAATGCTTCATTTGTAAATTATGTCTGAGTGATGGAGTGTGCCTCTGGCTGTCTATAAATACATAAAAACAAGAAAATGGTGCCATCTGGTTTGCCCAATATAGGGAATTTGAAATGATTTATACTTTTGATAAGTATATTTAGTAAGTACATTTACTTTTGATACTTAAGTATATTTAAAACCAAATACTTTTAGATTTTTACTAAAGTAGTATTTTACTAGGTAACTTTGAGTAATTTTATATTATCTTTACTTTTACTCAAGTATGAAAATTGGGTACTTTTTCCACCATTGCTGACCCCCAACCACCTACACTACTTTGTGTTCGAGTGACACGCGATACACAAGTCTTCAAAGGACTCCGGCTAAGTGAGTGTCCTGCTTCCCTGTCCCTTCACTCCAGACCTAAGTCTAAATACTCTTCCACACCTCTCCTTTCCATCCATGTGGTCATTCCTTCTGGACCACTGACATCTGAAAGGGTACAGTTGTAAGTTCCACCATGAACATCCCTCTGGATCTACTGTAGTCATGGATGAAGTAGGACGAGGAGAAGACTATTTATTAGAATACAGGCCCCAGGCATCCACAGTTAGAGAGGAGAGAAGAGAGAGAAGATGAGAGAGAAAGCGAGAGAGAGAAAGATGAGAGAATGCAGAGTATAACCCATATTTATTTTCCCTTTTGTACTTTAACTATTTGCACATATGATATTTGAAATTTCTATTATTTTACAACTTTTGTGAGTGTAATGTTTAACGTTTATTTTTATTGTTTATTTTACTTTTGTTTATTATCTACTTCACTTGCTTTGGCAATGTTAACATATTTCCTATTCTAAAAAAGCTCTTAAATTGAATTGAGAAAGAGAATAAAGATAAGAGAATGCAGAGTGAGAGAGAAGAAAGATGAGAGAGGATAGAGAGAGAATGCAGAGAGAGCAAACTAGAATTCTATTTGGCCCTAAACAGAGAGTACAGTGGCAGAATACCTGACCACTGTGACTGACCCGAACTTAAGGAAAGCTCTGACTATGTAGACTCAGTGAGCATAGCCTTGCTACTGAGAATGGTCGCCGTAGGCAGATCTGGCTCTCAAAAGACAGGCTATGTGCACACTGCCAACAAAATGAGGTGGAAACTGAGCTGCACTTCCTAACCTCCTGCCAAATGTATGACCCTATTAGAGACACATATTTCCCTCAAGATTACACAGATCCACAAATTATTCAAAAACAAACCCAAGTTTGATCAACTCCCATATCTACTGGGTGAAATACCACAGTGTGCCATCACAGTGGCAATATTTGTGACCTGTTGCCACAAGAAAAGGGCAACCAGTGAAGAACAAACACCATTGTAAATACAACCCATATTTATTTTCCCTTTTGTACTTTAACTATTTGCACATTGCTACAACACTGTATATAGACATAATGACATTTGAAATGTCTATTATTTTGGAACTTCTGAGTGTAATGTTTACAGTAAATTTGTATCGTTCATTTCACTAATGTTTATTATCTATTTCACTTGCTTAGACAATGTTAACATATGTTTCCCACGCCAACAAAGCCCCTTAAATTGAATTGAGAGAGAGAAGAAAGATGAGAGAGAGAGAATGCAGAGAGTGTGAAAGAGAAAAAGAGAGACAAAAGAACAGGGAGGAGGGCCAACAGTGTGCTCATGTGTCATTAGGTCTAATTAAATATGTCTGCCACTGTCCCCAAAGGGCCTCCAGACCTGGCACAGCATAGCCCACACCTACTGTGCGTGCGTACACACACACACACACACACACACGGTTAAGACCGTTGGGCCAGTAACCAAAATGTCGCTGGTTCAAATCCCCAAATCTGACATTCTGCCATTGAGCAAGGCAATTAAGCCCCAACAACAACTGTTCCCAGAACGTCGATGACGTTGAATAAGGCACCCCCCCACACCTCTCTGATACAGAGGGATTGGGTTCAATGCACAAGACACATTTCAGTCGAATGCATTCAGTTCTGCAACTGACTTGGTATACCTTCCGCTTTCCCACACACACAGCTAGAAGTCTCCCTTATGAACTCACATGCACACACACATTTGGCATGGCCGAACACTTAGCATGGCCATTGGAACAGTTCTATTTGGAAAGCACAGTAATCATCCAATGACCTCACCATTTGGACATTAGCTTGATCATTACACACCACAAGCAGGGAGTTATATAAGGAATGACCGAAGCCAATGACTTATTATGGTTCATTGACACGGATCAATAAGAAAGGAGCAAGAAGGGAATGGATGAAGCTTGACAGAAGTCTGGTCACCATACAGAACCAAACCCAAAGCTAGACACATTTTTGAATTATAACATCTTGGGGTAGCCTACATTCTTTTAGTCTTCTAACCCCACCCACACACCTTCTTTTAGTCGTCTAACCCCTCCCACCCACCTTCTTTTAGTCGTCTAACCCCTCCCACCCACCTTCTTTTAGTCGTCTAACCCCTCCCTCCCACCCACCTTCTTTTAGTCGTCTAACCCCTCCCTCCCACCCACCTTCTTTTAGTCGTCTAACCCCAACCACCCACCTTCTTTTAGTCGTCTAACCCCAACCACACACCTTCTTTTAGTCGTCTAACCCCACCCACCTACCTTCTTTTAGTCGTCTAACCCCACCCACCCAACTTCTTTCAGTAGTCTAACCCCACCTAACCACCTTCTCATCGTCTAACCCCACCCACCTTTTAGTCGTCTAACCCTTCCCACCCACCTTCTTTTAGTCTTCTAACCCCACCCAGCTTCTTTAGTCTAACCCCTCCCAACCAAATTCTTTTAGTCGTCTAAACCCACCCACCCAGCTTCTTTAGTCTAACCCCTCCCACCCACCTTCTTCTAGTCGTCTAACCCCTCCCTCCCACCCACCTTCTTTTAGTCGTCTAACCCCTCCCTCCCACCCACCTTCTTTTAGTCGTCTAACCCCTCCCTCCCACCCACCTTCTTTTAGTCGTCTAACCCCTCCTTCCCACCCACCTTCTTTTAGTCGTCTAACCCCTCCCTCCCACCCACCTTCTTTTAGTCGTCTAACCCCTCCCTCCCACCCACCTTCTTTTAGTCGTCTAACCCCTCCCTCCCACCCACCTTCTTTTAGTCGTCTAACCCCTCCCTCCCACCCACCTTCTTTTAGTCGTCTAACCCCTCCCTCCCACCCTCCTTCTTTTAGTCGTCTAACCCCTCCCTCCCACCCACCTTTTAGTCGTCTAACCCCTCCCTCCCACCCACCTTTTAGTCTTCTAACCCCACCCCCCAACCACCTTCTTTAGCCTTCTAACCCCACCCCCCAACCACCTTCTTTAGCCTTCTAACCCCACCCCCAACCACCTTCTTTAGCCTTCTAACCCCACCCACCCACCCACCTTCTTTAGTCTTCTAACCCCACCCACCCACCTTCTTTAGTCTTCTAACCCCACCCGCCCACCTTCTTTAGTCTTCTAACCCCACCCACCCACCTTCTTTAGTCTTCTAACCCCACCCACCCACCTTCTTTAGTCTTCTAACCCCACCCGCCCACCTTCTTTAGTCTTCTAACCCCACCCACCCACCTTCTTTTAGTCTTCTAAACCCCCACCCACCATCTCCCACTCACCTTCTTTTAGTAATCTAACCACTCTCACCCACCTTTTTTTCATCTTCTAACCCCACCCACCTTTTTTTAGGCTGTGATAAGTTTGTCTCTCGTAGTCCATCCTCAAGTCTTGCTTGTCCAGCTCTTCCCCCATTGGAACATAGTCCAAGGGGGCGGGCTCAAAGGACAGGAAGTGGTTGGTGTCAAGCATTATTATTTAGACTTGCTATTAATTATCTTTGTAAACATTAATTTTCATAAAGAGGTGTCGTCGTTCAAGTCTTGAATGGACGCTGACATAGCGGTGGCCACCGATATTGAGCTAAATGCAGGCAGGTCTCTAAAAAGAGGTCTCGTCTGCAATCGACGAAATCAAGATCGTATTGACTTTCCTTTCACCTACATCGAGGCAGGGAGAAGACGTTAGTCTTATTCATTGCTTGTCCAGATAATCAACCTTTGACAAGCACAGTCAGAATTTAAGAAAAAGTAGCTTGAAAATTCTATCAAAAAAGGGGATGTGATTCGATTCAAGAAAGCTTCTCGTCTTCTGTCTTCCAGGTTAGAACGTCTATTTTCTTCTCTGTCTCTCCATCCTTCCCTCGTTTTCTCTCGTCGTGACTGTCAGCTAGGAACGATAGAGCTGCTCTACAAAGATGTCCAATGAGACGGTGGAAATCGTCAGGGTAAAGCCAAATATGAAAAAGAGAGAGAACGAGGGATGAGAGAAAAAGGAAGGCAGCAGCAGAGATGAGCCCAGAGAGAGACTGCTCTGCTTGCGGCTCCTCAGTCACGACGCGCACGTGGTGGTGTTAGTGATAGAGTTCACCCGCGCAGCTGTTACCATTCATTCATTCATAGTTACAATCTGAATCTCTGCCCACAAACAGTACTGTACCAGTCAAAAGTTGACACACCGACTCAAGGGTTTTTCTTTATTTTTACTATTTTCTACATTGTAGAATAATAGTGAAGACATAAAAACAATGAAATAACTTTTTTTATATAATCCAAAAATATTTTACCAGGTAAGTTTACTGGGAACACATTCTCATTTACAGCAACAAGCCGGGGAATAGTTACAGCGGAGATGAGGGGAATGAATAGGACAATTGTAAGCTGGGGATGATTAGGTTACTGTGATGGTGTGATGGTATGATGGACAGATTAGGAATTTAGCCAGGACACCAGGGTTAGAACACCTACTTCGATAAGTGCCATGGGATCTTTAGTGACCACAGAGTCAGACAGCCGTTTAGCGTCCCATCCGAAAGATGCCACCCTGCACAGGGCAATGTCCCCAAATCACTGCCCTGGGGCATTGGGATATTTTTGACCAGAGGAAAGGGTGCAGCCGACTGGCCCTCCAACACCACTTCCAGTAGCATCTGGGTCTCCCATCCAGGGACTGACCAGGACCAACCATGCTTAGCTTCTGAAGCAAGCCAGCAGCGGGAAAAAGGGTGGTATGCTGTAGTGAAATCATGTAGTAACCAAAAAAAGTGTTATACAATATATATTTTAGATTCTTCAAAGTAGACACCCTTTTGCCTTGATGACAGCTTTGCACACTCTTGGCATTCTCTCAACCAGCTTCATGAGGTAGTCACCTGGAATACATTTCAATTAACAAGTGTGTCTTGGTAAAAGTTAATTTGTGGAATTTTTTCCTTCATGCGTTTGAGCCAATTAGTTGTGATGTGACAAGGAAAGGGTGGTACAGTTGAAATCGTAAGTTTACATACACCTTAGCCAAATACATTTAAACTCACTTTCTCACAATTCCTGACATTTAATCCTTGTAAAAATTCCCTGTGGAGGGTCAGTTAGGATCACCACTTTATTTTAAGAATGTGAAATTATTTATTTCAGCTTTTATTTATTTCATCACATTCCCAGTGGGTCAGAAGTTTACATTCACTCAATAAGTATTTGGGAGCACTGCCTTTAAAATGTTTAATTTGGGTCGAACTTTACAGGTAGCCTTCCACAAGCTTCCCATAATAAGCTGGGTGAATTTTGGCCCATTCCTCCTGACAGAGCTGATGTAACTGAGTTAGGTTTGTCGGCCTCCTTGCTCGCACACGCTTTTTCAAATCTGGACACAGGGATTTGTGATGGCCACTCCAATACCTTGACTTTGTTGTCCTTAAGCCATTTTGACACAAATTTGCTTGGGGTCATTGTCCATTTGGAAGACCCATTTGCGACCAAGCTTTAACTTCCTGACTGATGTCTTGAGATGTTGCTTCAATATATCCACATAATTTTCATGCCTCATGAGTCCATCTATTTTGTGAAGTGCACCAGTCCCTCCTGCAGCAAAGCACCCCCACAACATGATGCTGCCACCCCCGTGCTTCACGGTTGGGATGGTGTTTTTCAGCTTGCAAGCCTCCCTCTTTTTCCTCCAAACATAACAATGGTCAATATGGCCAAACGGTTCTATTTTTGTTTCATCAGACCAGAGGACATTTCTCCAAAAAGTATGATCTTTGTCCCCATGTGCAGTTGCAAAGTCTGGCTTTTTTATGGCAGTTTTGGAGCAGTCCTTGCTGAGCGGCCTTTATGGTTATGTCGATATAGGTCTCGTTTTACTGTGGATATCAATACTTTTGTACCCGTTTCCTCCAGAATCTTCACAAGATCCTTTGCTGTTGTTCTGGGATTGATTTGCAATGTTTGCACCAAAGTACATTCATCTCTTGGAGACAGAACACGTCTCCTTTCTGAGGGGTATGACGCCTGCGTGGTCCCATGGTGTTTATACTTGCATACCATTGTTTTTACAGATGTGGTACCTTCAGGCGTTTGGAAATTGCTCCCAAGGATGAATGAGACTTGTGGAGGTCTACAATTTTTTCTTTCTGAGGTCTTGGCTGATTTATTTTAATGTTCCCATGATTTCAAGCAAAGAGGCACTGAGTTTGAATATAGGCCTTGAAATACATCCACAGGTACACATCCAATTAGGCTAATTGACATCATTTGAGCTATCAGAAGCTTCATAAGCCATGACATCATGTTCTGGAATTTTCCAAGCTGTTTAACCTCTCTGCGCACCGTACCCGTCAGCGGGATGAAATTCGACAACATATGGTGATCGCAACATAAATAGTCATATTAAACATTCATGAAAATACAAGTGAGTCATGTTTCGAAAGCCGAGAATCTTGCTAATCCAACTGCGTTGTCAGATTTAAAAAAGGATTTACTGCGAAAGAATACAATGCGATTATCTGAGGATAGAGCCCCATAAAAAAACTATTTCAAGGCATAACAAAATCAAACTGCAATAAAATAAATTGTTTACCTTTGACGATCTTCCTCTGTTTGCAATCCCAATGGTCATTGTTACACAATGAATGGTCTTTTGTTTGATAAAATCAATTTTTAAAGCCTAACACGAAACATTTTGTGAACCGCTTGTGTCGTGAATTCCGTCTCACTCCATTTGACGACACACTCGATGTAAATACACACACTTAACGTGACTTTCAGGTCATGTTTGGTTTCAACAACTGGTTTGTTTGTAACACAACCGAACCTGATGGGTCATTTCGCGGGACGTATTGACTGTAAGAAACCGATTTGAAGACAACAAGTAATGACATCATTGTGCACCAATGATATGACCGCTGTTTCATTGATTGACTATTTTAATCTAATGACCACTGATCGTCTTGAAATCTAGCTGGGTAGATAGCCAAAATGAGCTGAGGTAAACGGCAATATGTAATGTTTATGTGTTGGAAGACCAACCCATGTAGTAAACTCCGGCGTAAAGAGGGTCATTCGCCATTGAAGATTCATACCGGAAGGAGCCACGCATGTTACGCACAGCGTTGTTTTGGTAAAGCGCATCTTCAGCTGTTTATATATCAATCAGTATGGCGACTAAGTCAGGGAAAGCTAAATCTAAGTCTAGATATACAGATGTTGTAACGACGTTCTTCGTTTGTCGAAAGAGAGTCGGACCGAAATGCAGCGTGTTGGTTACTCATGTTTTTAATGAATGAATCGCGGTACATGAAATAACTGATATAAATAAATAACAACAAAACGGAACGTGAAACCTAAGTACAGCCTATCTGGTGAAACTACACAGAGACAGGAACAATCACCCACGAAATACACAGTGAAACCCAGGCTAACTAAATACGGTTCCCCATCAGAGACAACAAGAATCACCTGACTCTGATTGAGAACCGCCTCAGGCAGCCAAACCTAAACTAAACACACCCCTAATCAACCACAATCCCAATGCCTACAAAAACCCCAATACGACAACACAATAACATAAACCCATGTCACACCCTGGCCTGACCAACTAATTAACTAAAACACAAAATACTAAGACCAAGGCGTGACAGATGTACACACAATTTTAGAAGAAATTGATCGGGAAAGTGAGACAGACTGTTGGAGGACGATTCATTTAGCGATTCCCAAATGGAGGAATATTTTTTGAACAGAGAGGACATAGTTTTGGACTGGTAAGTTCTTCTCATGCTAATGCCGTTGTTTGAAATTAATAATATAAAATATTATTTGTGATTTAAATTTTTTTTGTAGCAATATATAAAAATGTAATGTGAGATGCGTGTGTCTGCTGCCCCACCCCCACATGAAATAGCCTATTTGAGGCTGTTGAGGGGAGGGCAGGCCCACAACAATGTCCAAAGTGAAATGGAGACAGTAGATACAGCTGGTCTGTTGTAATATAATAAAGACAGTGGATCAGGCTGGTCTGTCATAATATAATAGAGACAGTAGATCTAGCAGGTCTATAATAATATATTCAACCTTATGTTCCCTGTACTCTATATATATATATATATCTGTTTATTATACCTGTTGATACAGGGCTCATATGTGAAACTATTATTTTATTTGATGTATTATTATTATATTTAATATGTGAAACTATTCGAACTGAACATTTTCTTTCACAGTGACACTGACTCCGAATGGGGGACCCCAGTGCCAAGGTGTCCATCCCCCACTGAAGCTGGTTCATCCAGCTCCTGCCACAAGTGGTGTTCATCTGCCCAAATTAATTTCTGCAGGCATGGATGTGCCTCAGGGCCAAACGGGCACAGCATGGAGGCGTCGCAGTGTTCTCTGCAAAATGAAGTCCCCCATCAACTGCACCACATGCTTGGTGACCCTCTGCTTTACAGCAGAAAGAGACTGCTATGGCACCTGGCATCAGCAGCACAATATTGTGTAGAGGACTGAGGGTCTTCCAAATATTGAAAGTGTTATTTTGTAAATGTATATATATTTTTTCATGTTTTTTTTCTCCATTTTGTTTTTTTGGGGGGGGGTGTGTTAGAATACCATTTTGGTATTTTGTATATAGTTATTCCATTCAAAATGTATAACTTCACCAATTTGGCCACTTGGGTACATTTGGGCTACTTGTGTGGGACACCTGGATGACTTCATGATAAATGTCATGTAGCACACTCATTTTGGAAGTTATCATTCTGAAACATTGCACAGGTACTGATGCCCTCTTATGTTTTTCACTGAAATTGTCCCCATCATCCCACCTGAATGTTTGTTTTGTCTTGTTCATTTTAAAGTTGATGATACAACAATAAAAATGAAAAAACGTATGTTTTTTCTTGTTTTCTTATTTTCTCCAACATTCAATTCACATTTACACAAACTTCAAAGTGTTTTCTTTCAAATTAAATCAAGAATATTCATATCCTTGGTTCTGAGCCTGAGCTACAGGCAGTTAGATTTGGGTATGCCTTCAGGCGGTAGCTGGGGGTAGCTGTAAGAGGTTATTAAAGGCACAGTCAACTTCGTGTATGTAAACTTCTGACCCACAGGAATTGTGATACAGTGAATTATAAGTGAAAAAATCTGTCTGTAAACAATTGTTGGAAAAATTACTTGTGTCATGCACAAAATAGATGTCCTAACCTACTTGCCAAAACTATAGTATGTTAACAAGAAATTTGTGGAGTAGTTGAAAAACGAGTTTCAATGACTCCAACCTAAATGTATGTAAACTTCAGTCTTCAACTGTATATAGAAGACAGCCCTAACTGGTAATAGACCAAGTCAATATTATGGCAGGAACAGCTCAAATAAGCAAAGAGAAACAACAGTCAACAACATCATTACTTTAAGACATGAAGGTCAGTCAAGCCAGAACATTTCAAGAACTTCGAAAGTTTCTTCAAGTGCAGTTTCAAAAACCATCAAGCGCTATGATGAAACTGGCTCTCATGAGGACCACCACAGGAAAGGAAGACCCAGAGTTACCTCTGCTGCAGAGGATACATTTATTAGAGTAACCAGCCTCAGAAATTGCAGCCCAAATAAATGCTTCGCAGAGTTCAAGTAACAGACATATCTCAACATCAACTGTTGAGATATGGGCCAAGAAACACGAGCAATGGACATTAGACCGGTGGAAATCTGTCCTTTGGTCTGATGAGTCCAAATTGGAGATTTTTGGTTCCGAACAGGGTGTCTTTGTGAGATGCAGAGTAGGTGAACGGATGATCTCTGCATGTGTGGTTCCCACCGTAAAGCATGGAGGAGGTGCGATGGTGTAGGGGTGCTTTGCTGGTGACACTTATGTTGATTTATTTAGAATTCAAGGCACACTTAACCACCATGGCTACCACAGCATTCTGCAGCGATGCACCATCCCACCTGGTTTGCACTTTTTGGGACTATCATTTGTATTTCAACAGGACAATGACCCATCACACTTCCAGGCTGTGTAAAGGCTATTTGACCAAGAAGTGTGCTGCATCAGATGACCTGGTCTCCACAATCCCCCGACCTCAACCCAATTGACATGGTTTGGGATGAGTTTGACCGCGGAGTGAAGGAAAAGCAGCCAACAAGTGCTCAGCATTTGTGGGAACTCCTTCAAGACGGTTGGAAAAGCATTCCAGGTGAAACTGGTTGAGAGAACGCCAAGAGTGTGCAAAGCTGTCAAGGCAAAGGGTGGCTACATTGAATAATCTAAAATATATTTAGATTTGTTTAACACTATTGGTTACTACAGGATTCCATATGTGTTATTTCACAGTTTTGATGTCTTCACTATTATTTTACAATATAGAAAAAATTAATTAAAACCATTGAATGAGTAGGTGTCCAAACTTTTGACGGGTACTGTATCTCCCCCTCCCATTCACAGCTCAACCTACAGACACAGCCTTCTGCCACAGAAAAGGATTTTGTTGATAAACAACGTGTTATTCTGATAACCTACTTGAGACATTTAGAACACACACCGGTCATGTTCATGGTTTTTGTGAGTCATCATCCATAGTTAAAAGGCAGGAGACTTTATCCAATCAGTGATGACAAAGACCTTGAAGTACAACCGGCTTTCTATTTCTCTCAGTACTGCAGCGTGGCCTAGTGGTTAGAGCGTAGGACACGTAACTGAAAATTTGCAAGTTCGAATCCCCGAGCTGCTGTTGTTCTGCCCCTGAACAAGGCAGTTAACCCACTGTTATCGGCCTTCATTGAAAATAGGAATTTGTTCTTAACAGACTTTCCTAGTTAAATAAAGAATTGTACATTGAGTATATATGGCTCTGCGTGTTAAACTTTGTATAGCAGAACAACTGCAATGGAATACCTCATGCCATTTTGCAGTGAGTTGCAGCAACTCCGACATCGCAATGATACAGCGACAGAGATGGCACTACCCAATTTTGAAATTGCCCCCTGTGCATTCTACTATTACAAGTAAGTTGAAAGCTGGACTGATGACAATATATATATATATTATTGCCGACCAGTCAGTTTGGGAACCACTGCATGTTAGGAAGCCTCCTCAGGCATAGTCTCGCAAAGCCTCACACTTGGGCGTATTGAGATTCTGAGGCCTTGTGTTTCCCACCTACCACTAACATTGTATGAGGCAAAGCGGGGCCCCTGCCAATCCAATTTTTGTTTTGACATTTCACTCATTAAGAAGGTGAACTTACCCAGGGTGCATTCAGCTAACAGCCACACAGCACCCTCAGTGAAACCCTCTTCTATGTTGTTTCAGCAGGATATAGTAATTCTATGGAGTTCTGAGTAATTCATTGCCTCAAACATCCAGGGGAAGAGTGAACGGGCGGTCGGGCACTGCCACTGACTCCCCCACACCAAGGTCACCTTGCTGGGTCGCCCCCGTCCTGGGTAGGAGGAAGAGGAGGCTGGAACGCCTGGAGAGACACAGCCAGACCAGTAACCTTCCACAACTTCCTTTCCCTCCATACACGTATGTATGTGTGTGCATTCATGTGTGTGTGTACCAGCTCTGTTAAGGGTGGGACTGCAAGTCGGCAGTATGGGCCGTTTGTCCAGAAAACAGATCTCCAAACAAGGGAGTGACAAGGGAACATAAAGGCAGTCGTTAAAATTCCTCCAGTGGAAACAGGTGTTTTTTTCTGCCCTTCCAGTTTCTCTCTCCCTTGGAATTCACTGCATACCAAGTGTGTTTATGTTCTGTGACTCTGGGATGCCCTCGCCCTTCCCTTACAACAATCTATAGGCCTAGTACCTCTCTGTTCAGTCAGTCTCTGTATCCATTGCTGAACGGACTGGATCTCAGTAACACCACCCTGTCGCTGCAGCACTGGAGCCAATATCTAACAGATGTGTGTAATAAAAATCTGGTTGCATAATGTGAGCAGTGTTGGGACAAATAAACAGAGGAGGTTGTATGTGGGTAGGCAGAACTAACAGAAGACAAAAAAGACCCTGGTTGAGGGTTCATTACCTGTTAGGGGGGTTCAGGCGGGATTATATCTGAGGAAGTCTGTTCACCTAAGTGGTGTGTTGTTTTACAAGGTAAGCAAAGCATGGGATGATAAGAAAACTAAAACAAACCAGATATATGCTAACTCAAGTTGTAAAGTCACAGTCTGCAAGACAGCACCTTGTGGATAATACCATGCAGAGTAAATAGAAGGGTTTGATGGTGAGTGATAGCAAGCACACATAATCAGTGTCCACACTGACTCCTCAAAACAACACGCCTCACTATTCAGCAGAGTGAGTAAGAGAGAGCAAAGAACAGACGCACAGACAGCGGGGCAGACAGTGTCAGCAGGAGAGAGATAGCGAGAGAGAGAGCGCGAGAAGGGAGAGGGAAGGAAAGAGCAATCAGGGGCAGCTGTTAGCATCTGGTAATATGGGAAAGCAGAGCATAAGAGGGAGAAGGGTGAGAGAGGATGAGCGAGGGAGGGCGAGGAAGGGAGAGTGCGAGGAAGGGAGAGTGGAGAGAGTGCGAGGAAGGGAGAGTGGAGAGAGAGTGCGAGGAAGGGAGAGTGGAGAGAGAGTGCGAGGAAGGGAGAGTGGGAGAGAGAGTGCGAGGAAGGGAGTGGGAGAGAGTGCGAGGAAGGGAGAGTGGGAGAGAGAGTGCGAGGAAGGGAGAGTGGGAGAGAGAGGGCGAGGAAGGGAGAGAAGGCGAGAGAAGGAGAGAGAGGGCGAGGGAGGGAGAGAGAGAGAGGGCGAGGGAGGGAGAGAGAGAGAGGGCGAGGGAGGGAGAGAGAGAGGGCGAGGGAGGGAGAGAGAGAGAGGGCGAGGGAGGGAGAGAGAGAGAGGGGAGGGAGGGAGAGAGAGAGAGGGCGAGGGAGGGAGAGAGAGAGGGCGAGGGAGGGAGAGAGAGAGGGCGAGGGAGGGAGAGAGAGAGAGAGGGCGAGGGAGGGAGGGAGAGAGAGAGAGGGCGAGGGAGGGAGAGAGAGGGCGAGGGAGAGAGAGGGCGAGGGAGGGAGAGAGAGGGCGAGGGAGGGAGAGAGAGGGCGAGGGAGGGAGAGAGAGGACGAGGGAGGGAGAGAGAGGGCGAGGGAGGGAGAGAGTGGGCGAGGGAGGGAGAGAGTGGGCGAGGGAGGGAGAGAGTGGGCGAGGGAGGGAGAGAGAGGGCGAGGGAGGGAGAGAGTGAGGGAGGGAATGAGGTGAGGCTGAGTTCAGCTCGTTAGGTTTTGAGCAGTGAGAGAGAAAGAAAGACAAGGAGAGGAGAAAGAGAAAGGAAATAGAGAAAGGGGGTTCCTTTTAAAGGCGCTCTGTTTTGGTAATAGTTCTGTTATATAACAGACATCTGAGATCACTTCATTCTGCACCACATAAGCCCCTAGCCTAATTCACAGAAAACAGATGCCATATCATTCCCCTTACAGTTACGGCCCAGCCCCTAAAACACCAGCAGGCATGCAGTCTAGAACATGGTTCCGGTTACTTGTGACGAAGAGAAAACAGGGAAGAAGAGGATGATTCATGTCATTCTGTCGTATAGGCAAACAATTTAAAAGAAACAGAGAGCAGCAAAGTCAAATTCATTTTGTTATGGTTATTTATCAATTTACAAGAGTTAAGGTCTCTTTAGTCATGTGTTTTTATGCCAGTGTTTTCCTCAAACATCTCTTCACCCCTGTCCTCTTCTCTTAACAGAGGCCTCACTGAGTTGGTGCAGCAAAGAAGGCAGACTCCACACTGTGGTATATTGCTGTAGCATTAGTTCCAAGGTATTTATTGTAGATATATTGGAAACATTACATCAAGCCTAGTCAGCCTCTCACTAGTGGTACAGTAGAGTAACTCGTAATACAGTCACATCTGCTGGAGTGTGTCTATAGAAGAGCAGCCATCCCCATCTCTGATCAATATCACTGCAGAACCACTATCACTTCTTGAAAGGCCAATCTGTGATTACTACTTCCATTTTTGATATATAGCCATTGATTCTTTTAGAATATAACTTATAAATGCTTCATATGCTTAGTTCAACTGTCTAACCCGAGCAGAACCCAAAATATAAACATGTTTGCTTAACTCCCTAGGTAAACAATAATAATTGTAAACAAACACTGTATAGCCTCAAAACATGGTTAAAACGATAATTTTTGATATCACGGATGGTCAGTCCTTGCATCTATTGCTCTCTGTCTGTGAATTTGAAAGTGGTTACATTTCTCCAGACCCATCTCTCAGCAGTGACACAGTGGTGTGGTGTTCACTTTGTTATTGTTTGAACTGCAGATTGCCCATTTAATACTCCTCTTGTTTGAGTCTTCACTTGTTGAGTCTTATGTAACATTAGGATGGTAAAAGACTGTGGGCAGCCTCTCAACCGGAGCTCGGGGTAGAAGCTGCCTGTACAAACAGATCAGGGATCAGCTTACCTTTTCCTCATTCGGACACATAACCATAACATGCCTGTAGGAACAGATCAAGGGTCAGCTTACCTTTTCCTCAATCTGACCCATAACCTGTAGGAACAGATCAAGGATCAGCTTACCGTCCCTCAATCCGAAACTAAACCATTAGGGGCATACAAAGCAACATTAACCTCAGCCTATATCAGTGTGTCAGTGAAACTTAACCTTACTGCTATACAGAAGACCTAACCTCGGTCCCCCAATGTGTTTTCAGTGTTACAACCAGACTCAAGCATCACAGGCTCACTAACAATAGATCCCACAAACTGTATATGAAGCTGACTAGCAAACACACCACATCAGTCAATTAGAACACAACTTGTGGCACAAGCCAAGATAGCATAAAACATAAAAAGGGCTATATCCGGTAACATCTTCAGCACCAACCTGAAGTTATGTTTTTTCAATTGAAGTGCACAAAGGCGTGTCAGTGAGTTTATATGGTGAGAGATTGTAGTCTGTAATAGTTTGCATACATGCACAAAGGGAAGCACAGCCGCCAGCTGCCCAGTGACACAAGCTAAATCCCTTCTATGTTCGCTTCGAGGTAAGCAACACTGAGGCATGCATGAGAGCATCAGCAGTTCCGGACGACTGTGTGATCACGCTCTCCGTAGCCGACGTGAGTAAGACCTTTTAAACAGGTCAACATACACAAGGCTGTGGGGCCAGACGGATTACCAGGACGTGTGCTCCGGGAATGTGCTGACCAACTGGCAGGTGTCTTCACTGACATTTTCAACATGTCCCTGATTGAGTCTGTAATACCAACATGTTTCAAGGAGACCACCCTAGTCCATGTGCACAAGAACACAAAGGCAACCTGCCTAAATGACTACAGACCCGTAAGCACTAACGTCCGTAGCCATGAAGTGCCTTGAAAGGCTGGTAATGGCTCACATCAACACCATTATCCCAAAAACTCTAGACCCACTAATTTGCATACCACCCAAACAGATCCACAGATGATGCAATTTCTACTGCACTCCACACTGCCCTTTGCCACCTGGACAAAAGGAACACTTATGTGAGAATGCTATTCATTGACTACAGCTCAGCGTTCAACACCATAGTACACTCAAAGCTCATCACTAAGCTAAGGACCATGGGACTAAACACCTCCCTCTGCAACTGGATCGTGGACTTCCTGACGGGCCGCCCCCAGGTGGTGAGGGTAGGTAGCAACACATCTGCCCGCTCTGATCCTCAACACTGGAGCTCTACAGAGATGCGTGCTCAGTCCCCTCCTGTACTCCCTTGTTCACCCACAACTGCATGGCCAGGCACGACTCCAACACCATCATTAAGTTCGCAGACGACACAACAGTGGTAGGCCTGATCACCGACAATGACGAGACAGCCTATAGGGAGGAAGTCAGAGACCTGGCCAGATGGTGCCAGAATAACAACCATCCCTCAACGTAACCAAGACTAAGGAGATGATTGTGGACTACAGGAAAAGGAGGACCGAGCGCGCCCCCATTCTCATCGACGGGGTGGTGGAGCAGGTTGAGAGCTTCAAGTTCCTTGGTGTCCACATCAACAACAAACTAGAATGGTCGAAACACACCAAGACAGTCATGTAGAGGGCAGGTCAAAGCCTATTCCCCCTCAGGAAACTAAAAACCTTTCTGGTACGGTAATTGCTCGGCCTCTGACCGCCAGGCACTACAGAAGGTAGTGCGTACTGCCCAGTACATCACTGTGGCAAAGCTGCCTGCCATTCAGGACCTCTACACCAGGCGGTGTCAGAGGAAGGCCCTAAAAATTGTCAAAGACCCCAGCCACCCCAGGCATAGACTGTTCTCTCTACTACCGCATGGCAAGCGGTACCGGAGTGCCAAGTCAAGGACAAAAAGGCTTCTCAACAGTTTTTACCCCCAAGCCATAAGACTCCTGAACAGGCAATTAAATGGCTACCCAGACGATTTGCATTGTGTGCTCCCACCCACTCTTCTTATGCTGCTGCTACTCTCTGTTTATCATATATGCATAGTCACTTTAACTATACATTCATGTACATGCTACCTCAATTGGGCCGACCAACCAGTGCTCCCGGACATTGGCTAACCGGGCTATCTGCATTGTGTCCCGTCACCCACCACCCCCTCTTTTACACTACTGATACACTCTGTTCATCATATACAGTGCGGCAAAAAAGTATTTAGTCAGCCACCAAATGTGCAAGTTCTCCCACTTAAAGAATGAGGCCTGTAATTTTCATCATCGGTACACTTCAACTACGACAGACAAAATGAGAAGAAAAAAATCCAGAAAATCACATTGTAGGATTTTTTATGAATTTATTTGCAAATTATGGTGGAAAATAAGTATTTGGTTACCTACCAACCAGTAAGAATTCCGGCTCTCACAGACCTTATGTCATGCAATAAAATGCAAATGAATTACTTAAAAATCATAATGTGATTTTCTGGATTTTTGTTTTAGATTCCGTCTCTCACAGTTGAAGTGTACCTATGATAAAAATGACAGACCTCTACATGCTTTGTAAGTAGGATAACCTGCAAAATCGGCAGTGTATCAAATACTTATTCTCCCCACTGTATATAAACTTGTAGACAAATACATAAAAAAGATCAACAATAAACATGAAATTACAAAACAACAGAGACAGGGAGAGAAGAGAAAAGAGAGTGAGAGAAGAGAGCGAGATAAGGTGTGTGTGTGTGTAAGTCTGTATGTGTAAGCGAGCATGTAATTGAGTATGTGTGTTCAGATATATTTACAGTTCCCATATTTCTTTTTTTTGGTAACCTGAAGTCCCTGTAGAATTTAGTACAGTCATAACGTTATGGAGCTGTCTCGGAATAGCTGTCCATCTATATAGAGTTTGTCCACAATGATAAAGGCACGCTTACCCTTCTCCCTTTCTTGCCTTTGTACCGGATACAGTCTCATACGACATTAGTTTCTCTCCCTTTGAAATTGGTCATTGGGACCATATTTCGTCCCTTTTAGCTCCCTTCCCCTGCTTTTGAACAGCTCCTTTTGTTGGTAGTGTTCAAATTTTGCGATGATCAGTTTCAAGGCGGATTGCATGAATTCTCTGATCGCGCCCTCTGGATTATTGGATGCGTCCTCGGGAATCCCAGAAAAAAATGACTTTCACGCATGCTACAAGTTTGTATGACTAGTAGCGACTCCATCATCACTCTGTTTTCCCTGAGTAGACAATACATGCTGGAATCGTGGATTTTTACCTTAGCTGTGAGTGCCATATTTTCTCCAAACTCCCCCTCAGCCCTGTTACCTCACACAATTTTTACAGTGTTGCATGGATTCCAGTCAGAGCACGAGCCTCTACTTCAACGGTAAGTAAATCACCCGTGTCTGTAGATGAATCTGTTTTTCTTTTTTTGTCGGGTTAAAGTTATTTTGTGAGGTAGTCAGATCTTTCCATGATGGAGTATGTTGTTCCTCCATAGCGTAAAGCTGTTGGTACTCGTCGATTTCCCTCAGGATCTCCTTAGTATCCAGGTTGGCTCCTTACTGCAAGCAGTTGTTTTACGAAAAGATAACAATGAGCCTTTCCACGACGAAAAAAAGGAACACAAGCTTACAGTCCCAGCCGTAAAGGATAAGCGCGTCGTGGAATCCTTAGCAACAAATCTTTAGTTCTAATTAAAATCGATTGAATTTAAAAAAAATCATATACACAACAAATCGAGTGTAGACAGTTCAATGTTCTGTTGCACGCTCTGATGACATATATCAGTGTGCCTAGCTTGTAGCGTCTTACCCCCCCAAAGAAATTAACTTCAGGTCCTGAATAATAAGCATTATGTTTGGGGCAAATCCAACATAACACGGAGTACCACTCTTTATATTTTCAAGCATGGTGATGGTTGCATCATGTTATGGGTATGCTTGTCATTGGCAAGGACTAGGGAGTATTTTAAGGATACAAATAAACGGAATAGCGCTAAGTACAGGTAAAATCCTAAAGGAAACCCTGGTTCAGTCTGCTTTCCGACAGACACTGGGAGACAGATTCACCTTTCAGCAGGACAACAACCTAAAACAAAATCAACACTGGAATTGTTTACCAAGAAGACATTGCATGTTCCTGAGTGGCCTAGTTACAGTTTTGACTTAAATCTGCTTGAAAATCTATGGATGACAGAAACAGCGGTGTGTCTCACCTGCATTAGCTAAGCCGAGACCCCTCTAGGAACTCTTTCCTCAACCCTTTCCTGTCCTCCTCTTTTTGTTTCATCCCTTCTTCTCTCCTCTCCTCCTCCTATCCCTGCCAGGCTGCTGGCACTCTTCCCTCCAAACTCAATCACACAGCTCCTCCCATAGCCTACCACTGCTAGAAATCTTCACAGCCTCCAGGCTGCCGCTGATCACACAGTTCCCACACGGAGAGCAATGAGAGAGGGGGACAGGATGTGGGAGAGGGACATCTCTAGGGTACTTTCCAAGTTTCCATACAACGTGTTTTTGTGTACATTTATGTAATTATGTAGCCTGAAGCCTACAAATAATAACGTCCCTTTTCACATGGATGACATTAATGGAATGCCCTAACCGCAGGTGGGCTCTAAGAATTGATATCCCCAAATAAATGTTGTTCCTCTAACCATGAAAAACAACCTAGGCTTGCACTGCACAGGGAGAAGTGTTAAACGAACAGAATATTTTCTGAAAGAACCCGATGACTATTCCCTCCATTCTCTCCAAGCTCTAGAAGTTTAGACCCCTGCACCACACCTTTAGTCATGCGTTAACATACCCCACCTTGCTCTGTTGCCAGGTGTGACAGACAGGACAAGACTGACGACCTGCCTTGCCAGACTGTCCAGAGAGTTCCAGTCAATCACACCCTAACAACCCTGGAGCTAGCATGCTTAACATGACAAACCCTGATCTGGGCTGGGCTCCACAACACCCAGGAGCCAGCCAGTCAGACAACTTCTCAGGAGGTTGCAGGTCTAGCTCATCTGTGCTCTGCAGTCCCAACCCAAATTTCACAACAGTCAGAAAAGCTGGAACATGGATCAGTTTCCCAGATCTATCCTGCGGGAGAGGACAGTCATAGCCAGGCCAGCTGCTTTCAATTCAGTGCTGTTGTCTCAGAAATCCATCATCCCCACTGACTTGCCCATCCACATGTCTATCCATCCCAGCCCAGCTCAACCCACCCCAGCCCCCCTCTTAGCGGGGAAGCCCCTCCAAGGCACCCCAGCTCCGGGCTCCCCTGCCACATCTGGGCTTCTTTTACAGCGTGATCTTTCTTTCAACCAGGTAGGATAGTTGTCAGGTTACACCAGAGCATACAGGCACACATGCCAGAATTGCATTTATTCATTTACTTCGTCAGCGTTCCCACAGAAGAAGAAATAAATGTAATGGAAATCTATGTTCTCATTTTATATTTGCGTCTGGCTACGGCAGTGTGATTACAGTTATTTTCCTCCGTTCAATTGGCCTTCAGAGCGGCTGTGAAACTTTAAAGGAAGCTGTGACAGAGGAATAAATACTTCACACAATGGAGAGCCTGGCCATTAACATATAAACACTCCGTTAAAGTTAAACTGCCGCCATGACATGCACGCACACACAGTGACAACACCCACAACAAAAAGCTGATATAAACAAATACTGAGCAAAGAGAGAGATCTTTACCTGACTGTATAGCCATGTCCCTCTTCACTAGAAGGATTAAGTACAAACTCCCTTAAAGTTTAGCGATCCATACTCCAAAGAGAACATCAGGAAAGAGAGGCTGCCGGCAGAGTCGCGTTTCCAAGAACAAGAAAGTTTGATGCCGCCCTTCTCTGTTGCAGGATTTCTACACAAGATCCACAAACACAGCATGCACACCCCACGTCTTCTAAACACTGGCGGCACCCAACCCTAGCCTGCTGTCCCTGTCTGCGAGTGTGTGGACACCCTGACAGAAAGGGTGTGTGTAGGCCTGTGTGTGAGGCAGTAAGATTTTCTATCTTATTGCTCCTTGGATTCAATCCAAGTCCAGCCCTGAGTTCTTAACCTCTTTGGGGCGACTCCTACTTTTTTTTTCTTTAAAAAAGGCAGGCTTGCAGGCAGAATGTGACTCACTGCTGTTGTTGCTCAGGCAGAAAACAAGGGAAAACACTGGTGCTTGCCGATCTGATCTTCATCACAGGTCCCCTTTCGGCCTCTCAAGCATTAACACTTCTCCCCTCCAGTCTCTAACGGTTTTCCTCTCTCCCTATCTCTCCTTCCCTCTACAGAGTTATGCAATTCTGCATATTTTGATTGACTCCTTTTCATTCCCCACTCCTCCTACTCCTCCTCGCCGCCTCCTCTTTCAACCCCCTACGCCTCCAAGTTCTAGATGATCTCAAAAGGCATTATTACACCCTGATTCTCCCACTCTCTCCATTAGGGCTGACCCCATTTAGTCAACTGGTCGTCCGAGTTCTCTTTAGATGAGCAGTCACATTTTAATGGTGCACAAAACACCGGTCTGATTCGCGCCTATTAGCAAAAAAACAAAACAAAAATTCCCACCTTTATTTAGCCAGGTAGGCTAGTTAAGAACAAGTTCTCATTTACAACTGCGCCCTGGCCAAGATAAAGCACAGCAGTTCGACACATACAACACAGAGTTACACATGGAATAAACAAACATACAGTCAATAACACAGTAGAAAAAATTTAAATCTATATACAGTGAGTGCAAATTAGGTAAGATAAGGGAGGTAAGGCAATAAATAGGCCATGGTGGTGAAGTAATTGCAATATAGCAATTAGACACTGGAATGGTAGATGTGTAGAAGATGAATGTGCAAATAGAGATACTGGGGTGCAAAGGAGCAAGATAAATAAATAAATAAATACAATATGGGGATGAGGTAGTTGGATGGGCTATGTACAGGTGCAGTGCTCTGTGAGCTGTTCTGACAGCTGAAGCTTAAAGCTAGTGAGGGAGATATGGGTCTCCAGCTTCAGTGATTTTTGTAGTTCGTTCCAGTCATTGGCAGCAGAGAAGTGGATGGAAAGGCGGCCAAAGTAGGAATTGGCTTTGGGGGTGACCAGTGAGATATACCTGCTGGAGCGTGTGCTACGGGTGGGTTGGTGGTGGTGACCAGTGAGCTGAGCTAAGGTGGGGCTTAACATTGCAGAGACCTGGAGCCAGTTGGTTTGGTGACGAGTATGAAGCGATGGTCAGCCAACAAGAGCGTACAGGTTGCAGTGGTGGGTAATATATGGGGCTTTGGTGACAAAACAGATGGCACTGTGATAGACTGCATCCAGTTTGCTGAGTAGAGTGTTGGAGGCTATATTATAGATGACATCGCCGAAGTCGAGGATCGGTAGGATGGTCAGTTTTACTAGGGTATGTTTGGCAGCATGAGTGAAGGTTGCTTAGTTGTGAAATAGTAAGCCGATTCTAGATTTAATTTTGGATTGGAGATGCTTAATGTGAGTATGAAAGGAGAGTTTACAGTCTAGCCAGACACCTAGGTATTTGTAGTTGTCCACATATTCTAAATCAGAACCGTCCAGAGTATTCATGCTGGACGAGCGGGCAGGTGCAGGGAGGCAACAATGTGGTGGAGGCAGCAGAGATGAGGAAACAGCCCTTGCCTTAACTGCTAAAATGTGCCTGGCTTTAAAAATCATCGATATACAGTGCATTCGGAAACTATTCGGACCCATTCCCATTTTATTACGTTACAAACTTGTTCTAAAATGAATTAAAAACAATTACCTCAATCTACACATAATACAAATTAATGACAAAGCGAAAACAGGTTTTCAGACATTTTAGCAAATTTATAAAACACAAATACGGTGCATTCGGAAAGTATTCATACCCCTGGACTTTTTCCACATTTTGTTAGGTTACAGGTTTATTCTATAATTGATTAAATAAATAAAAATCCTCAATCTACACACAATAACCCATAATGACAAAGCAAAAACAGGTTTTTAGAAATGTTTGCAAATGTATAAAAATAAATCATTTAAAAACGCATTTTATATAAGTATTCAGACCCTTTGCTATGAGACTCAAAATCGATCCGTGAGATGTTTTAACAACTTGATTGGAGTCCACCTGCGGTAAAGTCAATTGATTGACATGGTTTGGAAAGGCACACACCTGTCTATATAAGGTCCCACAGTTGACCGTGCATGTCAGACCAAAAACCAAGCCATGAGGTTGAAGGAATTTCCATAAAGCTCCGAGTTAGGATTGGTTCCAGGCACAGATCTGGGGAAGGGTACCAAAAAATGTCTGCAGCATTGAAGGTCCCCAAGAACACAGTGACCTCCATAATTCTTAAATGGAAGAAGTTTGGAACCACCAAGACTCTTCTTAGAGCTGGCCACCCGGCCAAACTGAGCAATCTGGGGAGAAGGGCCTTGGTCAGGGTGGTGATCAAGAACCCAATGGTCATTTTCACAGAGCTCTAGAGTTCCTCTGTGGAGATGAGAGAACTTTCCAAGAGGCCAACCATTTCTGCAGCACTCCACCAAATCAGGCCTTTATGGTAGAGTGGCCAGACGGAAGCCACTCCTCAGTAAAAAGGCACATGTCAGCCAGGTTGGAGTTTGCCAAAGGGCACCTAAAGGACTCTCAGACCATTAAAAACAAGATTCTCTGGTCTGATGAAACCAAGATTTAACTCTATGGCCTGAATCCCAAGCGTCACATCTGGAGGAAACCTGGCACCATCCCTACGGTGAAGCATGTTGGTGGCAGCATCATGCTGTGGGGATGTTTTTCAGCGGCAGGAACTGGGAGACTAGTCAGGATCGAGGCAAAGGTGAACGGAGCAACGTACAAAGAGATCCTTGATGAAACCCTGCTCCAGAGTGCTCAGGACCTCAGACTGGGGTGAAGGTTCACCTTCCAACAGGACATCAACCCTAAGCACACAGCCAAAACAACGCAGCAGTGGCTTCAGGACAAGTCTCTGAATATCCTTGAGTGGCCCTGCCAGAGCCCGGACTTGAACCCGATCGAACATCTCCGGAGACCTGAAAATAGCTGTCCAGCTCCTCATCCAACCTGACTGAGCTTGAGAGAATCTGCAGAGAAGAATGGGAGAAACTTCCCAAATACAGGTGTGTCAAGCTCGTAGCGTCATACCCAAGAAGACTCGAGGCTGTAATCGCTGCCAAAGGTGCTTCAACAAAGTACTAAGGGTCTGAATACTTATGAAAATGTGATGTTTTTTATATACATTTGTAAAAATGCATTTAAAAAAAACTTTTTGCTTTGTGTGTAGAATGATGGAAAAAATGATTTAATCCATTTTAGAAGAAGGCTGTAATGTAGCAAAATGTGGAACAAATCAAGGGGTCTGAATACTTTTAATACACTGTATATATACAGAAATAAGTTCGAGCGTGCTTCTGTTTCCTGTTTGAGTGTTTGTTTAATGGCCTACTGATTCCGTGAGCAGCAAGCCTCATGCAACGGCAAAATATTGGCTAAAGCAATTTCAGATTCAGCACCCGTTTGTCACACATAATATGCACGCATCTCTCGCTCCTATGCCCTTCTCCTTCTGATTATTATTACAATTATTATTATGATCATCATTATAAAAATAAGTAATGTCGTTATCATTAGTAGGCTTTGTATAAGTAGCCTTGTATAACCACCATCGAGCTGTAGACCTAAGCGTGTGTCCTATTCAGTCTTAACACCATAACTTTAAATATATAAGCTTTTGTATCAATCATTCATTCTTTCATGCAATCACACAGCATATGAGACATTCATGCTCTGAAATGCAATCAAGCATTTTAGTTTTAAAATGAAATAACAGAGGGAACTTTAAAAATGTGTCTAAAACAATAAATAAACTGCAATTCACAAACGCATGCAACTGTTTTTAGTCTGCTGTAATAAAGGCATATATATATGAAATTGTTAGAACAGACTACACTTATTTAGTGTTGTCTACATTGTTCGAAATAGTCCGAAAAAATTATAATATTGTAATCTACAGCAACTGTTTGGCACACACAATACTCACGCAACCCTTTCCCTCCTGAGCAACCAGTAAACATTCGCCCATTTCGAGTTTCTTTTTCACGTCCTCCGCATCCGTTTTGCTGTCACATGTTACTGTGTTCGGAGTTTGTACATAACCAATTTATTGATGTGATTATGATAGGCTATAGGTCAGGCCCTATCGTCACATGTATGCGATGCTTACATGTTTCACGTAAAGAGAGCAAGGGTTGAGGGAATAGATCTTTTCAGTGAGAAAAAAGTAAGAAACTAAATGGCTAAAATGATGTTGCTGCTTCAGCATGGACAGCGCAATAAACACTTGCTGAGCTGTGGTGCCTTTTCGCTGCAGTAGGGAGGAAAGTGAGACAACGTTCGCCAGTCCCACAGGCACTAGCTGTCTTTTTATTTATTTTTATTTTTTAAACATAGGGTGACCATCGGGCTTTTCCGTCATTTGTGTGTCTTAATTATTTCATCAAATCGTGTGCTTAAAGCATCAAACAAGCTCAATGCATATGTAGTTGATTTTATTCAAATATATTCTGTCTATATATGGAAAAATAAGGTTAGACATTTAGACCAATCAAACAACGGACCAGCCCTCCTCTCCATTATTACACCCTGTTCTCCCTACTCTCTGTTATTACACCATTCTCCCCTACTCAGCATTAGTACACCCTGTTCTCCCTACTCCCTGTTATTACACCGTTCTCCCCTACTCTCCATTATTACACCCCGTTCTCCCACTCTCTCCACCAAGTTATAGTACATTAGAAATAGGGATGCAAATGTTGGTACATTTTGCTGCCAACTAACTGACCCTCCTTTTATCGGTCAACAAACAGTTACATTTTCTCATAACAGTAAAATGTGACCAACAGAAAAAACTATCTGTATATAATGACGAGATGCTTATGTTTCCGCCCTAACAATGGGAGTTATCCCAAGGAAAGAAGACAGTTTACGCCCAAAATAAGCCCATAGAAACCTATTGGGATATTTTGGAGCTATTTGCCTCTTCCACTGTATGCATGCATACTAAGACAGGACATTTTTCATTAAGAGCTTAAAAGAAACATGCAACAATAGCAAGCATATCATCTTACAGTGACAAGGCTAAAGCCGATAATAAAGACATTAATAAAGTATTTTTCAAACGTGCCAAAACGCAATTCACGGAAAAACACTGTTCTAAACAAAGCACCTAACGCGAGCAGAAAACAAGCTATCACCTTTCTCCTTCAGGGCCATATCATCAAAAAGAAAAAAGTGTTAAAGTAAAGCAACATTTGCTCTTTTCTTTCAGTCTTTCCTCCTTTGCTTCTCTGACATCTAGGCCCACACACAGTGTGCCGAGTGCTAAGCCCACACAAAACGTAAATATTTACAACAATAAATCTTCCTCAGCTCTCCTCTATAAAGCAAAGTACTACGTTTTTGATTTAAACAGGGAGTCACATTGAGATTAAAAATCTTTTACACAAGAGAGCCTTGTATACTTTACAATAAAAACAGAATAATAAAACACACATACAGTACCAGTCAAAAGAGTGTGCAAAGCTGTCAAGGCAAAGGGTGGCTACTTTGAAGAATCTCAAATATAAAATATATTTAACAGTGATTCCATATTGTTATTTCATTTTGTTGATGTCTTCTCCATTATTCTACAATGTAGATCATAAAATAAAGAAAACCCCTTGAATAGTAGGTGTCTCCAAACTTTTCACTGGTACTGTATATGTGTATAGAACAATGTAATTCAGCACACAATAACAATAGCAATTACATTGAACTACATAGAGGTCCTCAATCAATCATTTAATGCCTAAGTGGCACCAGCACATGTAACTGCAGTGAACCCGGTTCCATAAATTGGGGGCAAAAAAACAAAATGAAGATATTCCCAGATCTGTGGAGACTGAAGGGATTTCTAGTAGAGGAATGGACGATTAATTATGGCCGATTTCAAGTTTTCATAACAATCGGAAATAGGGAATTTTGGACGCTGATTTTGCAGATATTTTTTTTTTTACACCTTTTTAAAATCTATATTTAACTAGGCAAGTCAGTTAAGAACACATTCTTATTTTCAATGACAACACACCATTCCTAGGCTAACTGCCTTGTTCAGGGGCAGAACGACAGATTTTTACCTTGTCAGCGTGCGGGATCCAATCTTGCAACCTTACAGTTAACTCGTCCAACGCTCTAACACTTGCCTCACGAGGAGCCTGCTTGTTCCACGAATGCAGTGAGAAGCCCAGGTAAGTTGCTCGCTAGCATTAAACTTAATCATAATCACTAGTTATAACTACACATGGTTGATGATATTACTAGTTTATCTAGCGTGTCCAGCGTTGCATGTGCTCCAACATGTACCTAACCATAAACATCAATATTTTTTTTAAATCAATACACAGAAGTATATATTTTTAAACCTGCATATTTAGCTAAAAGAAATTCAGGTTAGCAGGCAATATTAACCATTGTGTCACTTCTCTTGCGTTCATTGCACGCAGAGTCAGGGTACATGCAACAGTTTGGGCCGCCTGGCTCATTGCGAACTAATTTGCCAGAATTTTACGTAATTATGACATACATTGAAGGTTGTGCAATGTAACAGGAATATTTGGACTGATGAATGCCACCTGTTAGATAAAATACAGAATAGTTCCGTATTTCACTAAAAGAATGAATGTCTTGTTTTCGAAATGATAGTTTCCGGATCTGACCATATTAGTGACCTAAGGCTCGAAATTTCTGTGTGTTATTATGTTATATGCTCTGCATGGGTAACGGTGCTTTGAGGGTTGCTGTTGTCGTTGTGTTCCTGGTTCGAGCCCAGGTAGGAGCGAGGAGAGGTAAGGAAGCTATACTGTTACACTGGCAATACTAAAGTGCCTATAAGAACATCCAAAGGTATATGAAATACAAATGGTATAGAGAGGAATAGTCCTATAATTCCTATAATAACTTCAACCTAAAACTTCTTACCTGGGAATATTGAAGACTTATGTTAAAAGGAACCACCAGTTTTCATATGTTCTCATGTTCTGAGCAAGGAACTGAAACGTTAGCTTTCTTACATGGCACATATTGCACTTTTACTTTCTTCTCCAACACTTTGTTTTTGCATTATTAAAACCAAATTGAACATGTTTCATTATTTATTTCAGGCCAAATTGATTTTATTGATGTATTATATTAAGTTGAAATAAGTGTTATTACAAATATTATTATTATTATATTTTTTTTAAATCGTCCAATTAAATCGGCAACGCCTTTCTTGTCCTCCAATAATCGGTATCGGCGTCGAAAAATCATAATCGGTCGACTTCTAATCTCTCGTGTTATCCATTCATGAGAACGGGTTTGGTAACTTGTGATTCTTAATTTAATTAATAAAGTTAGATATGAAGGGAGTTTCTGTAAGATTGATTGTAAATACATAAATAGAGAAAGCAGCTCTCTTCTTAAAGACAGAGGTACATCCCACATTTTTATACAGACAACAATGAGTCCTAAAATTGTCCCCTGTGATAAAACGCATTGCTGAATGGTAGACTGTGTCCACGGGTTTCAAAACAGAGGTTGCCATATGCATGTAAACAATATCACCAAAATTCAATACAGGGAGAAGCTTGTTTGAATAATCTCTCACCTATTTTCAATACTGAGGCATGATTTATTTCTATATAAAACAAAAACTATCTTGGATATTAGCTTCTTTGTCAGATGTTCTATATGCGTTACAATGTTTAACTTGTCTTCAATCCAGACACCCAGGTACTTAAATTGAGAAACAAGCTCAATTTGGGCTCAATATATAGAGCAAATATGCAGGTCCTCAGGGTCAACATTTCATTACCTTGAGAACAGCATGAGCTTGGTTTTACACGTGGAATGAGAGATTGCAAAACTCTACTTGGAAGAGAGAGCGCACCAACCTCATAGCTGCCGTGCACAGGGCATCAAGGTTGTGAGACTAGATTGGAGGTTGCATCCCAAATGTTGTGTACTACTTTTGACCAGGACACATAAAGTAAATAAGGTTTCATTGATGTGGTGGGTCATAACTGCCGTTCAGAGAGCAATAAGATGGTAGACTAGATCGATGTAATGGACTGATAGAGGAATGTTAGCAAGGCTGTCTCTTCCACCATGTTGTTAAATAAGAGACTGGGAAGGTCCTGCTACAACATGTCTGTAACTAGCAGCCAGCCAGCATGCCCTGTAGGAAGAGTTATTAGCCCAGGTAGGGATTGCTTAAAACGGGGAGTGGTGCCCTAGGGCTGGGGGGGTAAACTCTAAACCTCAAACTTCTAGCATTGTAATTCACTTTGCAGGGAGGGTCTATCCATCCTGGCCTTCACTAAGACTCCCATCTGGTTCTTAAGCAAATCTTGTTAAGCAAACCTATTGTAACTTAGACCATTTTACTCCCCTTACAATCTGGGGACCTAGTCACAATAACAACAGTAGCAGATAACGAATCAAATGCAGCAACTCCATCATCATAAACACTACCAGTCTCAGTATCAGCAATGAGCTAATCTCCATCTCGCTAAACCCTCTCCTGTGGAGGTGTAAACTGTCCACTGGTACATGGCTGGGAGAGATGTACAGAAACACCTCATACTGAACTTCTGCTTTTCATTAACAGTTTTTTCCCCACTTCAACACTTACAAGTAACTGCCAAAACAAAGGAAAAAAGTCAATTAGGGTTATGACGTATACTGAAAGCAGGTGCATCCATACAGGTATGGTTCAGGAATTAATTAAGCAATTAACATCCTATCATGCTTAGGGTCATGTTGCAAAATGCCCAGTTGCCCATTATTATGGCTACCATGGTTAGAAGAAGAGAACTCAGTGACTTTGAAAGAGGAGTCTCAAAGGTACATAGGGGGTTTAAAGTGTGTGTGTGTCTCAGTCACCAAATCTCAACCCGATTGAAAATCTGGAGAATCTGGAGCAGCGCCTGACATCATTTTCCACCACCACAAAACACCAATTTATGTAATTTCTCATGGAACAATGGTTTCACATCCCTCCAATAGAGTACCAGACACTTGTAGAATCTATTCCAAGGCGCATTGAAGCTGTCATGGCGGCTCGTGATGGCCCAACGCCCTATTTGTTGGCGTTTCCTTTATTTTGGCAGTTAACTGTATATAATCTGTTCCTTTTACATATGCAAATGTACTGGTGTGTTTACATTGAAAAGTGACATTTTCTTTCCCTCACCTCTGAATGGAAATGTAATTAATGGAAATTTAAACAGAAGGGCAGTGCATTGCATAGTTCAACACATAGGGCAGTGAACTAAGGAAAATTAAGGAATAAATTCTGAATTTATTTGATGGTATGCTTGATACGTCTGATAGTTGATGAAAGAAGAGAATTGTATAGGGGAATAGGGAACATTTTCCCTGGGACACCAACTCACCATTCTTCCTGTCCCGCACAGGCATGTCGTTGGAGGCAGGCTGCAGAGTCATCTCCTGAAGCTCATTAGTCACTGCTTCGCTCCGCGGGCTAGGTGCGGAGCCGGGTGCTACAGCAACAACCATGATGCCGGTATTTGGCTCCTTCCCATCCTGTGGCTCCAGCGTTGCCAGGGTGACAGAGAGACCTGTGAGAAATAAAACAGAATTTAAAAGGAGGTTGGTTAGGTTTGTAAATGGTCGTACGCAGAAAATATCATTTCAACGAGGTGGGGAACTCTGGTCCAAGAAACTGCAGGGTATGCAGGCTTTTGTTCCACACCGGCACCAGAATACTTGATTAAGCTTATCAGCTTTTTTTTCACCTTTATTTAACCAGGTAGGCCAGTTGAGAATAAGTTCACATTTACAACTGCGATCTGGCCAAGATAAAGGAAAGCAGTAGAACAAAAACAACACAAACGACAGAGTTACACGTGGAATAAACAAACGTACAGTCAATAACACAATAGAAAAAGTCTAAATACAGTGTGTGCAAATGGCGAGAGGTAAGGAAATAGAGGCAATAGTAGCAAAGTAATTACAACTTAGCAAATGAACACCGGAGTGATAGATGTGCAAGTAGAAATACTGGTGTGCAAAATAGCAAAAAAGTAAATAAAAAGAATATGGGGATGAGGTAGGTAGATTGGATGGGCTATTTACAGCTGCAGCGATCGGTAAGCTGCTCAGATAGCTGATGCTTAAAGTTAGTGAGGGAGATAAGTCTCCAACTTCAGTGATTTTTGCAATTCGTTCCAGTCATTGGCAGCAGAGAACTGGAAGGAAAGGCAGAAAAAGGAGGTGTTGGCATTGGGGATGACCAGTGAAATATACCTGCTGGAGCGTGTGCTACGGGTGGGTGTTGTTATGGTGACCCGTGAGCTGAGATAAGGCGGAGCTTTACCTAGCAAAGACTTATAGATGACCTGGAGCCAGTGGGTCTGGCGACGAATATGTAGCAAGGGCCAGCTGACGAAAGCATACAGGTCACAGTGGTGGGTAGTATAGGTTGACCGATTAATCGGAAGATTTCAAGTTTTCAAAACAATCGAAAATCAGTATTTTTGGACACCGATTTGACCCATTTAAAAAAAAAATATTTACACCATTATTTAATCTTTATTTAACTAGGCAAGCCAGTTAAGAACACATTCTTATTTATTTTCAATGACGGCCTAGGAACGGTGGGTTAACTGCCTTGTTCAGGGGCAGAACGACAGATTTTTACCTTGTCAGCTCGGGTGATTCAATCTTGCAACCTAACAGTAAACTAGTCCAACGCTCTAACCACCTGCTTCTCATTGCACTCCACGAGGAGACCGCCTGTTATGCGAATGCAGAAAGCCAAGGTAAGTTGCTAGCTAGCATTAAACTTATCTTATAAAAAACAAACAATCACTAGTTAAACTAGTAATATTATCAACCATGTGTAGTTATCTAGCATGTCCTGCGTTGCATATAATCGATGCGGTATGTATCGTTGCTTCAATGTATACCTAGCCATAAACATCAATCCCTTTCTTAAAATCAATACACAGAAGTATGAATTTTTAAACCTGCATATTTAGCTAAAAGAAATCCAGGTTAGCAGGCAATATTAACCAGGTGAAATTGTGTCAATTCTCTTGCTTTCATTGCACGCAGTCAGGGTATATGCAACAGTTTGGGCCGCCTAATTTGCCAGAATTGATGTAATTATGACATAACATTGAAGGTTGTGCAATGTAACAGGAATATTTAGACTTATGGATGCCACCTGTTAGATAAAATACGGAACTGTTTTGTATTTCACTGAAAGAATAAAAGTCCTGTTTTCAAGATGATCGTTTCCGGATTTTACTATATTAATGACCGAAGGCTCGTATTTCTGTGTGTTATCATGTTATAACTAAGTCTATGATTTGATAGAGTAGTCTGACTGAGCGATGGTAGGCAGCAGCATGTTCGTAAGCATTCATTCAAACAGCACTTTCATGCGTTTGCCAGCAGCTGTTTATGACTTCAAGCCTATCAACTCCCGAGATTAGGCTCGTGTAACCGATGTGAAATGGCTAGCTAGTTAGCGGGGTGCGTGCTAATAGCGTTTCAAACATCACTCGCTCTGAGACTTGGAGTGGTGGTTCCCCTTGCTCTGCAAGGGCCGCGGCTTTTGTGGAGAGATGGGTAATGCTGCTTCGAGGGTGGTTCGAGCCCAGGTAGGAGGAGTGAGGAGAGGGACGGAAGCTATACTGATACACTGGCAATACTAAAGTGCCTATAATAACATCCAAAGGTATATGAAATACAAATGGCATAGAGAGAAATAGTCCTATAATTCCTATAATAACTACAACCTAAATATTGAATATTGAAGACTCATGTTAAAAGGAAGCACCAGCTTTCATATGTTCTCATGGTCTGAGCAAGGAACTGAAACGTTAGCTTTCTTACATGGCACATATTGCACTTTTACTTTCTTCTCCAACACTTTGTTTTTGCATTATTTAAACAAAATTGAACATGTTAAATTATTTATTTCAGGCTAAATTGATTTTATTGACGTATTATGTATTATATTAAGTGTTCATTCAGTATTTTTGTAATTATCATTATTACAATTTATTTATTTTTAATTTATTTTTTTTAAATCGTCCGATTAATCGGTATCGGCTTTTTTTAGTCCTCCAATAATCGGTATCGGAGTTGAAATATCATAATCGGTCGACCTCTAGTGGGTAGTATATGGGGCTTTGGTGACAAAACGGATGGCACTGTGGTAGACTCCATCCAATTTGTTGAGTAGAGTGTTGGAGGCCATCTTGTAAATTACATCGCCGAAGTCAAGGATCGGTAGGATAGTCAGATGTTTGGCAGCATGAGTGAAGGAGGCTTTGTTGAGAAATAGGAAGCCGATTCAAGATTTAATGTTGGATTGGAGATGCTTAATATGAGTCTGGGAGGAGAATTTACAGTCTAGCCAGACACCTAGGTATTTACAGATGTCCACATTTTCTTAGTCAGAACCGTCCAAACTAGTGATGCTTGTCGGGCGGGTGGGTGTGGGCAGCGATCAGTTAAGGAGCATGCATTTCATTTTACTAGTGTTTAAGAGCAGTTGGAGGCCACGGAAGGAGTGTTGTATGGCGTTGAAGCTCGTCTGGAGGTTTGTTAACACAGTGTCCAAAGAAGGGCCAGATGGATATAGAATGGTGTTGTCTGCGTAGAGGTGGATCGGGGAACCACCCGCAGCAAGAGCAACATCATTGATGTATAGAGAGAAGAGAGTCTGCCCGAGAATTGAACCTTGTGGCACCCCATAGACTGTCAGAGGTCCGGACAACAGGCCCTCCGATTTGACACACTGAACTCTGTCTGAGAAGTAGTTGGTGAACCAGGCGAGGCAGCCATTTGAGAAACCAAGGCTGTTGAGTCTGCCGATAAGAATACGGTGATTGACAGAGTCGAACGCCTTGGCCAGGTCGATGAAGACAGCTGCACAGTACTGTCTTTTATCGATGGCGGTTATGATATCGTTTAGCTTAATATTGGATTTACATTTAGACCACTTAGTTTTGAAGAGGTGTGTATTTAACCTGGGGTAGGACTAAAATCTGTGGCTGTCCAAGACCAAATTTTCCCCACCCTCCCCCATCATGACCAGATCTGTAAAGACTTTGGCGGAGGGTTAGGGTCAATAGGAGAGTAAGCTACATCTATCTGTTACTCAGGGCTGAGAGGTAGAACCCAGAACACTTGTGCAATTCTCAGACACAGAAAGAACACCCAATTTAAGAATGCATGGCTGCAGGCTAAGGATTATAAAGTCAACCATCATGAGGAATTAGCATCTTGCATTTCCCTTGACCTCTGACGCTTGTTGAAGTTATGGTTGACTTCAGTGCAGTCTTTATCATTTAGGGTCGTTCCCCTATTGCAGTGGTTCCCAAACTTTTTATAGTCCCGTACCCCTTCAAACATTCAACCTCTAGCTGTGTACACCCTCTAGCACCAGGGTCAGCACACTCTCAAATGTTTTTATTTTTACATCATTGTAAGCCTGCCCCCCACACACACACACATATATAGAGGCTAAGAATTAGTGTGAGTTTGTCACAACCCGGTTCGTGGAAAGTTACAATGAGCTCTTATAGGACCAGGGCACGAATAATAGTAATCCATAATTTTGTTCTTTATTTAACCAGCTTACATAAAACCTTTTTTGTTAATCGAAAATTGTGAATAACTCACCACAGGTTAATGAAAAGGGTGAGCTGCTTGAAAGGAAGCACATAACTCTGCAATGTTGGGTTGTATTGGAGAGTCTCAGTCTTAAAATCATTATCCACACAGTCTGTACCTGTATTTAGTTTTCCTGCTAGTGAGGGCCGAGAATCCACTCTCACATAGGTACGTGCTTGCAAAGGGCATCAGTGTCTTAACAGCGAGATTTGCAAACACAGGATCCAGAAATCTGGCAGTGGCTTCTGATTAAATAACATTTTCACAGAACCGCTTGTTGCAATTTCGATGAGGCTCTCTTGTTCAGATATCGGTAAGTGGACTGGAGGCAGGGCATGAAAGGGATAACGAATCCAGTTGTTTGTGTCATCCGTTTCAGGAAAGTACCTGCGTAATTGCGCACCCAACACACACACAGGTGATTTGCTATATCAGATTTTACATTGTCCGTAAGCTTGAGTTCATTTGCACACAAAAATATCATACAATGATGAAAAGACGTGTGTGTTGTCATTGTTAATGCAGACAGAGAAGAGCTCTAACTTCTTAATCACAGCCTCAATTTTGTTCCGCACGTTGAATATAGTTGCGGAGAGTCGCAGTAATCCTAGATTCAGATCATTCAGGCGAGAAAAAACCTCACCCAGATAGGCCAGTCGTGTGAGAAACTCATCATCATGTAAGCGGTCAGACAAGTGAAAATGCTCAGTAAAGAAAACTAAGCTCTTCTCTCAATAAGAAAAAAAATGTGTCAATACTTTGCCCCTTGATAACCAGCGCACTTCTGTATGTTGTAAAAGCGTTACATGGTCACTGCCCATATCATTGTATAGTACAGGAAATACACGAGAGTTCAGGAGTCTTGCTTTAACAAAGTTAACCATTTTCACTGTAGTGTCCAAAACGTCTTTCAAGCGGTCAGGCATTCCCTTGGCAGCAAAAGCCTCTCGGTGGATGCTGCAGTGTACACAAGTGGTGTTGGGAGCAACTGCTCGCATGCGCTGTCATGGCTTTTGCGCCATCAGTACAGATACCAACCCATCTTAACCACTAAAGTCCATTTGATGTCACAAAGCTGTCCAGTACTTAAAAAATATCCTCTCCTGTTGTCCTGGTTTCCAATGGTTTGCAGAAGAGGATGTCTTCCTTAATTGACCCCCCATAAACGTAACAGACGTGCCAGGTCCGCCACGTCTGTTGAGTCATCCAGCTGTTACGCATAGAATTCACTGGCATGTATGCGAAGCAGTAATTGTTTCAAAACATCTCCTGCCATGTCACTGATGCGTTGTGAAACAGTGTGTTTGATGAAGAAATTGTCTGTATAGTTTTTTGGACATTTTCCCCCAGCATTGTCCCAGCCATATCCGCGGCAGCAGGAAGAATTAAGTCCTGCACATTAGTATGGGGCTTGCCTGTCCTAGCCACTCAGAAGCTCACCATGTAAGACTATTCTAGCCACTTCTTATTAATGGTATCCGTTGCTTATATACATGTCTTACTACTCGAAAGTCGTCTTAATTCTCGCTCAAAAATATCCTGTGGCTTATTTTTCAAATTGGCATGTTTAGTTTCTAAATGTCTACGCAAGAGTGAAGGTTTCATTGAGTTGTGAGATAGTTCTTTCACACATAAACACACTGTGGTTGAGGGAAGGCACTACTCCCAATGTAAGTGAACCACAAATCAATGTAGTTCGGTGCTTTCCCGGGTAAGGGGGCAGGAGCTCTTTGGCTGCATCAGATTCACAACTGTCAGTGTCCATACTAGCTGGGCTAACAACAAATGTAGAATTACTGATGCTAGCATTGGATGTGCTCGTGGAAGCAGAACAACTTGTGTCGTCGACAGGTGCAGGTGTAGTACTAATGGTAGAGTAGAGCTGGCATGTGTCTCTATGGACGCGGGTCTTACTGTTTTAAAACATTGAGTGATGGTCGAGCAAACGGAATGAGCAGCAGCTACGTTTGGCTACATACGGACCGTTAGTGGAATTCCCGCGAGAGAGTAACGGTTCATGTGATCGGATGTTAATTATTTGACTAGGCTACATGTATTTGACATTGTGTTGTTATTTCACGCAATACTAGATGGTTTTATTTTGGCAGTGAAATGAGGCTACTCAGGCAAGAAAAAAAAATTACCCAAATGTATAGCCCCGAACGAAAATGTAAATGGACCGTTAGAAAATGTCAAGGTGAATCACATTTTTATTTGGCGTATCCCCGATGACATTGGGCATAGTTTGGGAATACCTGCCCTTTAGGGTCGTTGGACCTCAAAAAGCACAAGAGAGGATTTACACCCCCCATCTCAGATTTTGCCAAAAAAGTTGTAGTTACAAACAGATAAGATTAGGATTCCTTAAACATTTTGTTCAATTATTTAATCTGAGAAATTAAGCTAATTTGTGCCAAAATTGGCCATTTTAATTTATAGGATTCATATAATATTAAATAAATATAGTACAGAACATCTGATTTGGACAATAATTCTTCCTAACAATAAGACATGAGGAATCCAGTAAAATTATCAAAAGCCACCCTCAATCCCACCCCAACAACCAGTATCAGTTCTCTATGTCTGACAAGCAGGATGGAGCTGCGGCATAACATATTGCTTCTTCATTCTATGTAATGTGACAGCCTACCCCGGGCCAAACCCTAACGACGGTGGGCCAATTGTACGTTGCCCTATGGAACTCCCAAATACGTCTGGTTGTGATACAGGCTGGAATCGAACCAGGGTCTGTAGTGACGCCTCTTGCGCTGAGCTGCAGTGCCTTAGACCCCTGCACAACTCGGGAGCCCCACCTCTGGCCTGCTCGCCTCCCTACCATTGAGGAAGTACAGTTCCCGCTCAGCCCAGTCAAAACTGTTCGCTGCTCTGGCCCCCCAATGGTGGAACAAACTCCCTCACGACGCCAGGACAGCGGAGTCAATCACCACCTTCCGGAGACACCTGAAACCCCACCTCTTCAAGGAATACCTAGGATAGGATAAGTAATCCTTCTCACCACCCCCCCCCCACCCTTAATGATTTAGATGCACTATTGTAAAGTGGCTGTTCCACTGGATGTCAGAAGGTGAATTCACCAATTTGTAAGTCGCTCTGGATAAGAGCGTCTGCTAAATGACTTAAATGTAATGTAAATGTGGATCAAAAAATTATCTTCTCAACTTGGGTTAAAAATAAATAAAATGAAAAAATAAACAATAGCTTTTGCTCATGACAAAATAAATTGAGTGGTCATCCTCACAATTCAAGCCAGTCTTCCATTAAAGCAACGCAGTTAGTCATGGGTTGCTGAATTGACATGGAATACCTAAGGCAGCGGCACACTAAACTAAACATTTGTTTTTTAATTTTCCTGTGGAAAAGTGCTTTCAAGATCAGAAAGACATGTTACAACATCAGACCACCCTTACCTCTGCTGAAAAAAATCTGAGCAGAAACACTGACCTCTGAATGGTTTACATAAAGACAAAATGATAACACTGCAGGGTCGATTCGGTTTGTTTTCATGAGTGTGTTTTCTACCCATGGACTGCAGCAAGAAATGCCACGAGAACAAAGCAGGCCTAGCCTGTCAATGAGGTTGTGTTGTCTGAGGATCTCCCTCCCTCCCTCTCACTCACACACACTTACTCATTTTCACTCTCTCCATCTCTGTGTTAACCTCAGGTTATTGCTGAGATTTTTTTTTTGAGGGGGGTTGTCTTGCTCAACCAAGGCTCAACCTACTATCTGTCTCAGTCTCCCTCAATGCCCCTCTCCCCATGTCTGTCTGGGTGTGGCAGCATACAGCACAAGCTGAAAAGATCGCGCCGACAGACATTGCAGCTCTACTTCTAGCTCCTTAGCAACCTTGCAGTATTTAATGTCTGTGTGTTATTTCTTATATTATTAGTCCAGAACGCTTTACATACGGTTTTACTCATTTCATATATACAGTTGAAATCAGAAGTTTACATACACTTAGGTTGGAGCCAATAAAACTTGTTTTTCAACCACTCCACAAATCTCAGGTTAACAAACTATAGTTTTGGCAAGTCGGTTAGGACATCTATATACACAAGTAATTTTTCCCAAAATTGTTTACAGACAGATCATTCACTGTATCACAATTCCAGTGGGTCAGAAGTTTACATACACTAAGTTGACTGTGCCTTAAAACAGCTTAGACAATTCCAGAAAATTATGTTATGGCTTTAGAAGCTTCTGATAGGCTAATTGACACATTTTTGTCAATTGGAGGTGTACCTGTGGATGTATTTCAAGGCCTACCTTCAAACTCAGTGCCTCTTTGATTGACATCATGGGAAAATCAAAAGAAATCAGCCAAGACCTTAGAAAGAAAATTGTAGACCTCCACAAGTCTGGTTCATCCTTGGGAGTAATTTCCAAACGCCTAAATGGTACCACGTTCATCTGTACAAACAATAGTACGCAAGTATAAACACCATGGGACGACGCAGCCGTCATACCTCTGTCACGCCCTGGTCTTAGTATTTTGTGTTTTCTTTATCTATTTGGTCAGGCCAGGGTGTGACATGGGTTTTTGTATGTGGTGTGTTTTGTATTGGTTTTTTTTTCACAGGTATTGGGGATTGTAGCTTAGTGGGGATTTCTAGGTTAGTCTATTGCTGTCTGAAGTGGTTCTCAAACAGAGGCAGGTGTTTATCGTTGTCTCTGATTGGGAACCATATTTAGGCAGCCATATTCTTTGACTGTTTCGTGGGTGATTGTCCTTGTTTCTGTCTCTGCGTTACTTTGCACCAGTATAGGCTGTTTCGGTTTTCGTGTTACGTTTGTTGTTTTGTATTGATTCGTGTTTTCCTTGTTTTCATTAAAACATGAATCTCAATAGCCACGCCGCATTTTGGTCCAACTCTCCTTCACCTATAGAAAACCGTTACAACCTCTAAGGAAGGAGACGCATCTCTAGTCTCCTAGAGATGAACGTACTTTGGTGCGAAAAGTGCGAATCAATCCCAGAACAACAGCAAAGGACCTTGTGAAGATGCTGGAGGGAACAGGTACAAAAGTGTATATATATATATATATATATATATATCCACAGTAAAACAAGTCCTATATCAACATAACCTGAAAGGCCGCGCAGCAAGGAAGAAGCCACTGCTCCAAAACCGCCATTAAGAAAAACAGACTACTGTTCGTAACTAAACATGGGGACAAAGACTGCTTCCGGCGCCGACAGAGATGGCCGCCTCGCTTCGCGTCCCTAGGAAACTATGAAGTTTTTTGATTTTTTACGTGTTATTTCTTACATTAGTACCCCAGGTCATCTTAGGTTTCATTACATACAGTCGAGAAGAACTACTGAATATAACATCAGCATCAACTCACCATCAGTACAACCAAGAATATGACTTTCGCGAAGCGGATCCTGTGTTCTGCCTTTCAATCAGGACAATGGAATGGATCCCAGCCGGCGACCCCAAAAAACGACGCGGTCTTCTGGTCAGACTACGTAGACGGGCACATCGTGCCCCACTTCCTAGCATTCTTCTCGCCAATGTCCAGTCTCTTGACAACAAGGTTGATGAAATCCGAGCAAGGGTAGCATTCCAGAGGGACACCAGAGACTGTAACGTTCCTTGCTTCACGGAAACATGGCTCGCTGGAGAGACGCTGTCGGTGGCGATGCAGCCAGCGGGTTTCTCCACGCATCGTGCCGACAGAAACAAACACCTTTCTGGTAAGAAGAGGGGCGGGGGCGTATGCCTTATGGCTAACGAGACATGGTGTGATCACAGAAACATACAGGAACTCAAATCCTTCTGTTCACCTGATTTAGAATTCCTCACAATTAAATGCAGACCGCATTATCTACCAAGAGAATTCTCTTCGATTATAATCACAGCCGTATATATTCCCCCCCAAGCAGACACATCGATGGCTCTGAACAAACTATATTTGACTCTTTGCAAACTGGAATCCATACATCCTGAGGCTGCATTCATTGTAGCTGGGGATTTTAACAAGGCTAATCTGAAAACAAGACTCCCTAAAATGTATCAGCATATCGATTGCGCCACTAGGGCTGGTAAAACCTTGGATCACACTTATTCTAACTTCCGCGACGCATATAAGGCCCTGCCCCGCCCCCCTTTCGGAAAAGCTGACCACGACTCCATTCGGCTGATCCCTGCCTACAGACAGAAACTGAAACAAGAAGCTCCCACGCTGAGGTCTGTCCAACGCTGGTCCGACCAAGCTGATTCCACACTCCAAGACTGCTTCCATCACGTGGACTGGGACATGTTTCGTATTGCGTCAGGCAACAACATTGACGAATACGCTGATTCGGTGTGCGAGTTCATTAGAACGTGCGTTGAATATGTCGTTCCCATAGCAACGATTAAAACATTCCCTAACCAGAAACTGTGGATTGATGGCAGCATTCGCGTGAAACTGAAAGCGCGAACCACTGCTTTTAATCAGGGCAAGGTGACTGGTAACATGACTGAATACAAACAGTGCAGCTATTCCCTCCGCAAGGCTATCAAACAAGCTAAGCGTCAGTATAGAGACAAAGTAGAATCTCAATTCAACGGCTCAGACACAAGAGGTATGTGGCAGGGTGTACAGTCAATCACGGACTATAAGAAGAAATCCAGCTCAGTCACGGACCAGGATGTCTTGCTCCCAGGCAGACTAACTTTTTTGCCCGCTTTGAAGACAATACAGTGCCACTGACACGGCCTGCAATGGAAACATGTGGTCTCTCCTTCACTGCAGCCGAGGTGAGTAAAACATTTAAACGTGTTAACCCTCGCAAGGCTGCAGGCCCAGACGGCATCCCCAGCCGCGCCCTCAGAGCATGCGCAGACCAGCTGGCTGGTGTGTTTACGGACATATTCAATCAATCCTAATACCAGTCTGCTGTTCCCACATGCTTCAAGAGGGCCACCATTGTTCCTGTTCCCAAGAAAGCTAAGGTAACTGAGCTAAACGACTACCGCCCCGTAGCACTCACTTCCGTCATCATGAAGTGCTTTGAGAGACTAGTCAAGGACCATATCACCTCCACCCTACCTGACACCCTAGACCCACTCCAATTTGCTTACCGCCCAAATAGGTCCACAGACGACGCAATCTCAACCACACTGCCCTAACCCATCTGGACAAGAGGAATACCTATGTGAGAATGCTGTTCATCGACTACAGATCGGCATTTAACACCATAGTACCCTCCAAGCTCGTCATCAAGCTTGAGACCCTGGGTCTCGACCCCGCCCTGTGCAACTGGGTACTGGACTTCCTGACGGGCCGCCCCCAGGTGGTGAGGGTAGGCAACAACATCTCCACCCCGCTGATGCTCAACACTGGGGCCACACAAGGCTGCGTTCTGAGCCCTCTCCTGTACTCCCTGTTCACCCACGACTGCGCGGCAACACACGCCTCCAACTCAATCATCAAGTTTGCGGACGACACGACAGTGGTAGGCTTGATTACCAACAACGACGAGACGGCCTACAGGGGGGAGGTGAGGGCCCTCGGAGTGTGGTGTCAGGACAATAACCTCACACTCAACGTCATCAAAACTAAGGAGATGATTGTGGACTTCAGGAAACAGCTGAGGGAACACCCCCCTATCCACATCGATGGAACAGTAGTGGAGAGGGTAGTAAGTTAAGTTCCTCTGCATACACATCACAGACAAACTGAATTGGTCCACTCACACATACAGCATCGTGAAGAAGGCGCAGCAGCGCCTCTTCAACCTCAGGAGGCTGAAGAAATTCGGCTTGTCACCAAAAGCACTCACAAACTTCTACAGATGCACAATCGAGAGCATCCTGGCGGGCTGTATCACCGCCTGGTACGGCAACTGCTCCGCCCACAACCGTAAGGCTCTCCAGAGGGTAGTGAGGTCTGCACAACGTATCACCGGGGGCAAACTACCTGCCCTCCAGGACACCTACACCACCCGATGTTACAGGAAGGCCATAAAGTTCATCAAGGACAACACCCACCCGAGCCACTGCCTGTTCACCCCGCTATCATCCAGAAGGCGAGGTCAGCACAGGTGCATCAAAGCTGGGACCGAGAGACTGAAAAACAGCTTCTATCTCAAGGCCATCAGACTGTTAAACAGCCACCACTAACATTGAGTGGCTGCTGCCAACACACTGACTCAACTCCAGCCACTTCAATAATGGGAATTGATGGGAAAGGACGTAAAATATATCACTAGCCACTTTAAACAATGCTACCTAATATAATGTTTACATACAATACATTATTCATCTCATATGTATACGTATATACTGTACTCTATATCATCTACTGCATCCTTATGTAATACATGTATCACTAGCCACTTTAACTATGCCACTTTGTTTACATACTCATCTCATATGTATATACTGTACTCAATACCAACTACTGTATCTTGCCTATGCTGCTCTGCACCATCACTAATTCATATCTTTATGTACATATTCTTTATCCCCTTACACTGTGTATAAGAAATTAGTTTTGGAATTGTTAGTAAGATTACTTGTTGGTTATTACTGCATTGTCGGAACTGGAAGCACAAGCATTTCGCTACACTCGCATTAACATCTGCTAACCATGTGTATGTGACAAATAAAATTTGATTTGGTACTTTTTGGAGAAATGTCTTCTGGTCTGTTGAAACAAAAATAGAACTGTTTGGCCATAATGACCATTGTTATGTTTGGAGGAAAAAGGGGAAGGTTGGCAAGCCGAAGAACACCATCCCAACCGTGAAGCACGGGGGTGGCAGCATCATGTTATGGGGGTGCTCTGCTGCAGGAGGGACTGGTGCACTTCACAAAATAGATGGCATCATGAAGAGGGGAAAATTATGTGGATATTTTTAAGCAACATCTCAAGACATCAGTCAGGAAGTTAAAACTTAGTCGCAAATGGGTCTTCCAAATGGACAATAACCCCAAGCGTACTTCCAAAGTTGTTGCAAACTGGCTTAAGGACAACAAAGTCAAGGTATTGGAGTGGCCATCACAAAGCCCTGTTCTCAATCCTACAGAACATTTATGAACTGAACTGAAAAAGCTTGTGCGAGCAAGGAGGCCTACAATCCTGACTCAGTTACACCAGCTCTTGTCAGGAGGAATGGGCCAAAAATTCACCCAAGGTATTGTGAGAAGCTTGTGGAAGGCTACCCAAAACATTTGACCCAAAACAATTTAAAAGGAAATGCTACCAAATACTAATTGAGTGTATGTAAACTTCTGACTCACTGGCAATGTGATGAAAGAAATGAAAGATGAAATAAATCACTCTACTATTATTCTGACATTTCACATTCTCAATATAAAGTGGTGATCCTTACTGACCAAAGATAGGGTATTTTTACTAGGATTAAATGTCAGGAATTGTGAAAAACTGAGTTTAAATGTCTTTGGCTAAGCTGTATGTAAACTTCCGATATCAACCGTATTCAAGTCGTGGTCAAAAGTTTTGAAAATGACAAAATATTAAATTTTCAAAGTGTGCTGCCTCAGTGTCTTTAGATATTTTTGTCAGATGTTACTATGGAATACTGAAGTATAATTACAAGCATTTCATGTGTGTCAAAGGCTATTATTGACAATTACATGAAGTTGATGCAAAAAGTAAATATTTGCAGTGTTGACCCTTCTTTTTCAAGACCTCTGCAATCCGCCCTGGCATGATGTCAATTAACTTCTGGGCCACATCCTGACTGATGGCAGCCCATTCTTGCATAATCAATGCTTGGAGTTTGTCAGAATTTGTGGGGTTTTGTTTGTCCACCCGCCTCTTGAGGATTGACCACAAGTTCTCAATGGGATTAAGATCTGGGGAGTTCTGGACATGGACCCAAAATATCATTGTTTTGTTCCCTGAGCCACTCCTCAAATCAAATCAAATTTTATTTGTCACATACACATGGTTAGCAGATGTTAATGCAAGTGTAGCGAAATGCTTGTGCTTCTAGTTCCGACAATGCAGTAATAACCAACAAGTAATCTAACTAACAATTCCTAAACTACTGTCTTATACACAGTGTAAGGGGATAAATAATATGTGCAAAAGGATATATGAATGAGTGATGGTACAGAGCAGCATAGGCAAGATACAGTAGATGGTATCGAGTACAGTATATACGTATGCATATGAGATGAATAATGTAGGGTAAGTAACATTATATAAGGTAGCATTGTTTAAAGTGGCTAGTGATATATTTACATAATTTCCCATCAATTCCCATCATTAAAGTAGCTGGAGTTGAGTCAGTGTCAGTGTGTTGGCAGCAGCCACTCAATGTTAGTGGTGGCTGTTTAACAGTCTGATGGCCTTGAGATAGAAGCTGTTTTTCAGTCTCTTGGTCCCAGCTTTGATGCACCTGTACTGACCTCGCCTTCTGGATGATAGCGGGGTGAAAAGGCAGTGGCTCGGGTGGTTGATGTCCTTGATGATCTTTATGGCCTTCCTGTAACATCGGGTGGTGTAGATGTCCTGGAGGGCAGGTAGTTTGACCCCGGTGATGCGTTGTGCAGACCTCACTACCCTCTGGAGAGCCTTACGGTTGAGGGCGGAGCAGTTGCCGTACCAGGCGGTGATACAGCCCGCCAGGATGCTCTCGATTGTGCATCTGTAGAAGTTTGTGAGTGCTTTTGGTGACAAGCCGAATTTCTTCAGCCTCCTGAGGTTGAAGAGGCGGAGCAGAGTGAGTGGACCAATTCAGTTTGTCTGTGATGTGTCTGTGATGTGTATGCCGAGGAACTTAAAACTTGCTACCCTCTCCACTACTGTTCCATCGATGTGGATAGGGGGGTGTTCCCTCTGCTGTTTCCTGAAGTCCACAATCTTAGTTATCCCTTTTGTCTTATGGCAAGGTGATCCATCATGCTGGAAAAGGCATTGTTCGTCACCAAACTGTTCCTAGATGGTTGGGAGAAGTTGCTCTCGGAGGATGTGTTGGTACCATTCTTTATTCATGGCTGTGTTCTTAGGCAAAATTGTGAGTGAGCCCACTCCCTTGGCTGAGAAGCAACCGCACACATGAATGGTCTCCGGATGCTTTACTGTTGGCATGACACAGGACTGATGGTAGCGCTCACCTTGTCTTCTCCGGACAAGCTTTTTCCGGATGCTCCTAACAATCGGAAAGGGGATTCATCAGAGAAAATTACTTTACCCGAGTCCTCAGCAGTCCAATCCCTGTACCTTTTGCAAAATATCAGTCTGTCCCTGATGTTTATCCTGGAGAGAAGTGGCTTCTTTGCTGCCCTTCTTGACACCAGGCCATCCTCCAAAAATCTTCGGCTCACTGTGTGTGCAGATGCACTCACACCTGCCTGCTGCCATTCCTGAGCAAGCTCTGTCCTGGTGGTGCCCTGATCCCGCAGCTGAACCAACTTTAGGAGACGGTCCTGGTGCTTGCTGGACTTTCTTGGGCACCCTGAAGCCTTCTTCACAACAATTGAACCGCTCTCCTTGAACTTCTTGATGATCCGATAAATGGTTGATTTAGGTGCAATCTTACTGGCAGCAATATCCTTGCCTGTGAAGCCCTTTTTGTGCAAAGCAATGATGACGGCACGAGTTTCCTTGAAGGTAACCATGGCTGACAGAGGAAGAACAATGATTCCAAGCACCACCCTCCTTTTGAAGCTTCTAGTCTGTTATTCGAGCTCAATCAGCATGACAGAGTGATCTCCAGCCTTGTCCTCATCAACACTCACACCTGTGTTGAGAGAATCACTGACATGTCAGTTGGTACTTTTGTGGCAGGGCTGAAATGCAGTGGAAATGTTTTTGGGGGATTCAGTCAATTTGCATGGCAAAGAGGGACTTTGCAATTAATTGCAATTCATCTGATCACTCTTCATAACATCCTGGAGTAGATGCAAATTGCCATCATACAAACTGAGGCAGCAGACTTTGAAAATGTATATTTGTGTCATTCTCAACTAGCCAATGGCACTCTGACATTGTTCGTCCTAATATTTATAGTGAGGCAAAAAAGTATTTAGTCAGCCACCAATTGTGCAAGTTCTCCCACTTAAGATGAGGCCTGTAATTTTCATCATAGGTACACTTCAAGTATGACAGACAAAATGAGGTTAAGGTAAGTTTGTCACCCAGTAAAATACTACTTGACTAAAAGTCTAAAATTAATTGGCTTTAAAAATACTTAAGTATCAAAAGCAGAAGTAAAAGTATAAATACATTTTAAAAATCCCTTATATTAAGCAAAGCAGGCCGCACCATTTTCTTATTTTTAAAATTTACAGATAGGCAGGGGCACACTCAAACACTGACATTATTTACAAAAGATGCATATGTGTTTACTTGAGTCCGCCAGACTCAGATGTATGGAGAAAAAAAGTACAATATTTTCTATAGGAATGTAGTGAAGTAAAAGTAGTCCAAAATATAAATAGTAAAGTTAAGTGCAGATACCCCAAAATATACTTAAGTAGTACTTTAAAGTATTTTTACTCAAGTAATTTACACCATTGAGTAGAACTCAAATAGGCTAAGACGGTGTGTCACAAAGAAATACTTCACAATGTAAACTAAGAACTAAACATTTGGTGGATGATGTCATAATGCAGCAAAACACAATAAATGTCACAATGCAATGCATCACAATGGAAGTCAAGAATTCAACATTCTTGAGTGTGGATGAGGTCATAGTGCAGCAGTAGAAATTGAATAATGTTACAATGCAAGATATGGTATGGAGTCACAATAGAACACATCACAATCAATTCAATAGGTGGCGTAATGTCATAATAACAATGTACTATCAGAACATAGTCAAGTTTTGGAGGTGAACGCAATGTCACCATGTTGTTGATCACAATCCTTGACACCCAAACATCAATATCAGGTTTTCGTATTATACATCATCACAAAAAGATATATGATCTGGATCTCTGATGGTTGTTTTGGCATTGCCAGCATCTCTCCTGTATGAGGGTTATTGTTGAAACATGTAGTGCATTGTGCTAACATAATGGCATTGGGAAGGGACGGTTCTCTGGCATTCCTCCAACTGCACGCCTACACTACTCTGTGCAGATCTGTGCTCATCACGTTCACAAAGTAACACAGCAGGCATGCCTCCCACCTGGCTGGAATGTGGGTTTTGCATCTTAGAAGTGCAAAACAGCTACTAATGAATAGGAACACTGACTGTTAGCAACAGTCATCTGTCACCAGTTTGTCTCAGGAGAAATGCACAGTGATGTATTATAGCTATATCTATAAGTTACATTCATCAATGGAAGGTAAATAGAGATCTAGCTAAGCTCTGTTATGACAACAGGAAATTAGTGATGGGACTGGATGTTTAACAGGAAATGTGAGCTTACCTGTTCCTCTAAATACTTGAAAACAAATGAGAATGTTTTTCCATTTCAGCACACAGTTGGGATGAGTGCTGAAGGAGAGGAAGGGAAAGAGAGTGTCTTTAGTCCAAGCACATTGCTATAGTTAGGCCTACTCTACATCAATAATTTGTTCAATCCCCATCTTGATGCAGATCATCATTCATGACAGCTATCTAGCTATTTATGTATGTGTGTATGTAGATGTATGGTGCAACATGATGGCCTAAAACGTCGGTATCAAGGGCAATGTCTATGATTAGATAACCAAATCCACAGTTAGCTATTGCGCTAACCACGGATGTCACGACAGCTGTCATCGGCTCATGTGGCAGTTAGCTAGCAAATAACGTAGCTAATGTTACACAATACCATTTGACAACAATACAATAGCTAACGTTAGCTATCTAGCAAACTAACTAGTTAGTTACGCAGTGGGAGCTCACCTGAATGGTCCAACGCAGAACTATTGAATAACGTAATCCAATACTTCCACAGCTGCAAACAGAAAATGTTTTTATGTGAATATATCGACAGTAAAGATAGCTAGACAAGTCCACCTCCCCCGCTCCAGACAGCTAGCTTCAATAAATAGTTAGCTTAGCATCTGATGCTAGCAGCTACCTGTCAGTCTAGTCACGCGGTGGAGCCTGTGGCTTTCAACCAAATTGCAAGGTATCTTTCTCGATGTCGTGAATGTATTATTTAAATGAATGCGTGTTCTTGTTAGCTACTTATCATTTTAGTTATTAATGTTGTTAACGAGGTTACACGGCTTTGGCTTTAGTGGTGCACCACTTCGACTCACAAAGGAAACTTTGACCGGAAAACCCTTTTCTCAGCTAGAAATGCACATCCGTAATTCCTTATAGTTAGCAACAACTTGAAGTATCAAAGCTATATTACAACAAAAAAAGTATCAAATATATACTCACATCTAACCACACGACTGGATGAGATGTTAACTGCTTGGGGAATAATATAGATTAATGTATGGCATACATGTATTTGCTTTCTGGCATTGTTTTTGCATGAAGAGAAGTTGAATTCATAGACATTAAACCCAGGGTTGGATCATGGCAATGAACTCTTTCTGTGTTGTGGGCTGGTGTAGTAAAATACGTGTTCTGTGGCGCCACCTTCTGGGATATTTCTGATCTTTTTCCATTACTCTGGCCTGGCAGCCACGGGAGATCGAATCAATGATTGTCGAATACAACGATCCAAAGTTCATAGCAAAAACAATGGATGAGTGAACTGGTTTTCTGCGGTGTTCAAAACGACAGAAAACATGTTTTTAAAAACGTTAAAGATTCCGGCCCGTGCCTTTTTGCAGTGTGTAAACCGGGGTGTCATCTCACCAAAACATCGCGTGGGGCTTGGACGAGGACCCTCTCGACCCTACTACGAGATCGCTCAACCAGTCGCATCCTCTGCCCGGACAGTGGACCTCCGTAGCGACACCGTGACCAAGCCTGGAGCGGCCATGCGTCAGGCCATGGCAGAGGCCGAGGTTGGGGACGATGTATTCGGGGAGGATCCAACAGTAAATGGTCAGAGAAATTAGATGATGTATGAGTTTTGGCAAGCATATGGAGTTGCTTAACTGATTTGTAGAAGATGCTCATCATTATGACCTGATTATTTTATACTTATCTTTCACCGATCAAAGTTCTGGCCGATTAATAAAAGTATGTAAAACAGTGTAATAAGCATTTTGTAGTGAAGTGCATGGGGTGCACACACTGCATAATTCATTAGTGTGGTACTGTGATCTGATTGCACTGACTTGGACCTGTTTGTATTATTTTATGATGCATCCTTTCCATTTTTATGAACCTGATTTAATTTGGCAAATTTGGGTGAGCATGTACAGAGC
>NC_088235.1:29984142-30136642 GCF_036934945.1 Oncorhynchus masou masou
AATAGTATAATTATAGAACACGTGTGGATTTATTTTAAGATCAAATTGGAAACAAAATTGTTGTCATCAACATTCTTGCATGTGCTGCATTGACCATGCAGACTGAACGAAAGTGTATGGTGGTCAAGCAACAACAAATGTGCTCCTTGAGTGACGGGGTTGTCACGCCCTGGTCGAAATATATTATGTTTATTCTTCATTTATTCGGTCAGGCCAGGGTGTGACATGGGTTATTGTGGTGTGTTTTTGTCTTGGGGTTTTGTGGGATGTCTAGCGTTAGTCTATGGCTGCCTGAGGCGGTTCTCAATCAGAGTCAGGTGATTATCGTTGTCTCTGATTGGGAACCATATTTAGGCAGCCATATTCTTTGTGTGTTTCGTGGGTGATTGTCCTTCGTGTCCTTGTTCCTGTCTCTGTGTTAGTTTACTCAAGTATAGGCTGTTTCGGTTTTCGTTACGTTCTTTGTTTTGTAGTATTTGTATTGATTCGTGTTTATGTTTGTTCATTAAACATGGATCACAATCTACACGCTGCATTTTGGTCCGACTCTCCTTCACCGCATGAAAACCTTTACAGGGGTGGGACTACAGTTGAAGTCGGAAGTTTACATACACTTTAGACAAATACATTTAAACTCAGTTTTCTTTCCCTGACTTGGGTCAGTTAGGATCACCACTTTTATTTTAAGAATGTGAAATGTCAGAATAATAGTAGAGAGAGTGATTTATTTCAGCTTTTATTTCTTTCATCACATTCCCAGTGGGTCAAAAATGTACATACACTCAAATAGTATTTGGTAGCATTGCCTTTAAATTGTTTAACTTGGTTCATATGTTGTAGGTTGCCTTCCACAAGCTTCCCAGAATGAGTTGGGTGAATTTTGGCCCATTCCTCCTGACAGAGCTGGTGTAACTGAGTCAGGTTTGTATGCCTCCTTGCTCGCACATGCTTTTTCAGTTCTGTTTAACCTTTCTAGGGTACGTACGCTAGCGTCCCACCTCGTTAACAGCCAGTGAAACTGCAGGGCGCCAAATTCAAAACAACAGAAATCCCATAATTTGAATTCCTCAAACAAAAAAAGTATTTTACACCATTTTAAAGATACACTTGTTGAAGATCCAGCCACAGTGACTGATTTCAAAAAGATTTTATGACGAAAGCACACCAAACGATTATGTTAGGTCAGAGCCAAGTCACAGAAAAACACAGCCATTTTTCCAGCCAAAGAGAGGAGTCACAAAAAGCAGAAATAAAATTAATCCCTAACCTTTGATGATCTTCATCAGATGACACTCATAGGACTTCATGTTACACAATACATGTATGTTTAGTTTGGTAAAGTTCATATTTATATCAAAAATCTGAGTTTACATTGGCGCGTTATGTTCAGTAGTTCTAAAACATCCGGTGATTTTGCAGAGAGCCATCAATTTACAGAAATACTCATAATAAACATTGTTAAAAGATACAACTGTTATGCATGGAATTTTTGATCCACATCTCCTTAATGCAACCGCTGTGTCAGAGAGAGAGAGAGAGCAGAGAGGGATGACTCAAGTAGCGGAGTAACCTATAAAAATGAAAGTGGCGTGGAGAGAGAGAGAGAGAGCAGAGAGGGATGACTCAAGTAGCGGAGTAACCTATAAAAATGAAAGTGGCGTGGAGAGAGAGAGAGAGAGCAGAGAGGGATGACTCAAGTAGCGGAGTAACCTATAAAAATGAAAGTGGTGTGGAGAGAGAGAGAGATGACTCAAGTAGCGGAGTAACCTATAAAAATGAAAGTGGCGTGGAGAGAGAGAGAGAGAGAGCAGAGAGGGATGACTCAAGTAGCGGAGTAACCTATAAAAATGAAAGTGCCGTGGAGAGAGAGAGAGAGAGAGCAGAGAGGGATGACTCAAGTAGCGGAGTAAACTATAAAAATTGACTCCACACGTCATATCACATTTAACAAACTAAACATTAAAATACCGTTATAGAAGGTAAAGTAAAAACCCAAACCGGTCTGTGCATCAATACCGGTATATAGTAAAATACGGTATACAGCCCAGCCCTACCTACTACTTATTAAATTTACATACTGTGTACTAATCTTAACATGTATAGTTTAATAAAAATGTATGCAGAAAACAACAAATATCACCATACTAGGCTGAGAATACGTCACCTTATGCGCAGTTATGTTGTTTCCCACCATTCGTTCTTTTTGGTTTATTGCGTCCCCTCAGCTGATTTATCAGCTGTTGTCAAACACACATGGGTCTAAAAATATTTCTCAATAGTGTGCAGTGAATTGCACTAGATCAGGGATGGGCAACTTTGATGGGGGTGGGGGCCACAACTGAACTCATGAGGGGCCGTAGAGGCTCGTGCCTCGTGTTTTAGATTGGGCTTGTTGGTGCTAGCTACCTTTGTGTCAGAGGAGGCTCCATCCTTCAGAGCATAAACATGTCGGCTTTCTTTTTGTTTAGTTGTTTTCTCCCTGTCATCTTTTCAGTTCCTTACATTCCACTATTCTAGTCTTTTTCATACATTGTTTTAATTAAGGAGAGCCCCTCCCCCCTCCCTCCCTAAGGGAATAGGAACCCTGTGCCTTAGATTAATTTGAAACACAAGCTAAATGTCTGTTTTAGCCTCGTTATTGTTATGCTGATTGTATGCCGATGACTCGAGTTTAGCCTCGTTATTGTTATGCTGATTGTATGCCGATGACTCGAGTTTAGCCTCGTTATTGTTATGCTGATTGTATGCCGATGACTCGAGTTTAGCCTCGTTATTGTTATTTTATTAGGTTACTTTTTATAGTTTTTTCCTTTAGTTCATTTGCTAAATATTTTCTTAACTCTTCTTGAACTGCGCTGTTGTTAAGGGCTTGGCTTGTAAGTAAGCATTTCACGGTAAAGTCAACACTTGTTGTATTGGGCGCATGTGACAAATAAAGTTTATTTGTATTTTCATATCTCCTGGAAAGTCCCTATTCTTGGATTTTGTGAGAAGCGGTTAAAGTGACTGTTCTTTTACAGTGGAGGGGAACAAATTCACAGAGTCCTTTTATCAGAGGTTTTTATATGTCTTGTAAAACCTGTACTCTCTACCAATATCTCTCACTTTTTTGTTCTCTCTCTCTCTCTCTCTCTCTCTCTCTCTCTCCATCTTCGTCAGTAAATGGCTGAGGTGGATTCTGAGTGTATTAACAAAGATGATTCTGTTGAAATTACACACACCCATTGTCACACCTCCGTTTTTTAATATGCAATAAGCATACAATTATTTATACTGTCTGCATTGTGGCCCTCTTTTCTTCAATGCAGCATTTCTCCAAGAATGTTTACAGTGAATTGTAGGTTGGATCTGTTATTTTATGCGTCGCTCCTCTCTTTTATCCTGACAGGGGAAATAAAGAAAGGGTAGAAAGAGCTGGGAGTTCTCCTCACGGCCTTCCCATCTATCCTGTGTGTGGGTGAGAGAGTGAAGTATTTCTACACCATTTCATTATGAAGCTTACGAAGCCTCTATTGGAGCACTTGCAGCATTCGTAATAACTCAGGTCGCATCCCAAATGGGACCCTACTCCCTACATGCACTATTCCTATGGAGACTGAAATGGGCCCTGATGTAGGGGACTATGTAGGGGATAGGAGGCCTTTTCAGACGCAGATTCTCTCTATTTGAGAACTTGTAATAACTCAGACTCATCTAAGGTGAAACAGTGTCAGCTTATTGAACCAGAGGTTAATTGAACTCTGAGATGTTGACAGAACCTGAAGCCTCTATGTCTCTGCAGTTGACTGGAGGATCCGGATAAATTGTAACTCCTCTCATCTCCTCTCAGTAGTGTGGGGATTCACAGAGGATAGCTGCTATTTAAGGAAAGTTTTAATCGCAATGACTGTGTTATGTGATGGTTTTACCTAGACCGACTGTGAGTCGCTCTGGATAAGAGCATCTATGAAATGACCACCGTGTGTAAGATGAATGATAGATATCTCCTTCTGTATGTCCCTTATGTGGTCAACATTTAATGGTCCGTTATTTGGAGCCGCACCTGCCCCGCACCAGCCACATCAGTTCCGAGCCCCAACCGATATCCGACATCAGGTGCGATTTTTCTCTGCAACCCAACTCACCTGCATAGAATTGTTCCGAGAGCCGATCTGTGACCTTCCAAACGATATCAATTTATTTGATTGTTTTTATGACTCCAGACCAGTAGTTTTTTAGGCTATTCCCATTCCCTGCATGAATTAATTTGTCTATTCAACATTTGGATAAAACGAAACCATGCCATGAATTCAGATTATTATTTAGATAATCAAATAGTTCAATTGAAGCTTAAATATACAATTCCCAGAATCGAAAAGGCTATACGCTGTAAAAATAGCAGACATTTATTTAGTAGTAAAGTAAGTACTGTATGTTCACTGCCACCGTACGGGCATTGAAATGTTAGCTGTTAAAATCAGATCGAACAATAATATCAAGGGGCTAGAAATCCAGGGCTTAAAAACAAAGGTGCCTATGTATGCCGATGACTCGAGTTCTCTTAGATTCACAATCTGGATCCCTGCTAGGTTTGGGCTGTGTACCGTATATACCGTATAAATAACCACAGGATGGTTTTTCAATACTGTCTTTACCATTGAAAAAATTTCTTTGTAGTTTTTTTAAACAAATGTTTATATTTGTAGCTACTTTTTAAGGAAATACCTGCAGTCAACTTGTGCAATATGTTAAGAGATTAAGGAACTTGTGTTCTTAATTTCACCTGTGACATTATTTTTCATTATGAAACTTACCAGTAGTCCCCAGTCACATGGTGTTTGTTTACAGGCACACAAGGAGGAGAGAACAGAGCCTTGTGTGTCACTCAACTCCCTCATCCCCATATTGTTTTTTTGCTCCTTTGCACCCCAGTATCTCTACCTGCACATTCATCTTCTGCACATCAATCACTCCAGTGTTTAATTGCTAAATTCTAGTTACTTTGCCATTTACCTCCCCAATCTTACCTCATTTGGACTGTATATAGATGTTTTTATTTTGTATTATTGACTGTACGTTTGTTTATTTCATGTGTAACTCTGTGTTGTTGTTTGTGTCGCACTGCTTTGTTTTATCTTGGCCAGGTCGCAGTTTTAAACGAAAACTTGTTCTCAACTGGCCTACCTGGTTAAATAAAGGTGAAAAAAAACGTTTTTGTTGTAGAGCACACAGCAGGTGTTTTAGTTACAGTATGGAAATTACAACTAAATGTTTGCCAGCTAGATAAAGTATTTTATAACTTTTAAGTTAACTGTTTAAAATGTGCTAAATGCTCTGCAGTTGTGCATATGGTTTTCTAATGTAGTGGTTAGCTTTTTGCTAAATCAAGCTTCTCTTGATTTAATTAACTAGGCAAGTCAGTTAATAACAAATCCTTATTTAAAATGACTGCCTACCCCAGCCAAACCCGGCCGACGCTGGGCCAATTGTGCGCCGGCCTATGGGACTCTCAATCACATCCGGATGTGATACAGCCTGGATTCAAACCAGGGACTGTAGTGACACCTCTTGCACTGAGATGCAGTGCCTCAGACCGCTACGCCATTTGGGATCCAGTCTGCTGTCTAATATTAGTGTTGTACATGCAGAAAGGAACGCTCAACTACGTTCTCTTATATCGAGGCAAGAGAGTATTGTTAACTGGACGCACGATTTGCTAGCAACAACATTGGGTCACCATCAGTCAATACAAAAAATAGTTTACTCTGAAAATGCTTACCTGTACCTATGTTTTTCCTGTACAACTGAGGTCCTTCTGCGGGGTGCTGAAATTCATACTTTTAATAAAAACTTTTATTGAATTCAATCACCAACCTTTTCCTCATTTGTGTTGCTCAACTGGAGACATAGCGTTCTTCATGTACTACGTAAGCTGAGATGCAATTGGCACAATAGCACTGAGTTGAGCAACACAAATGAGGAAAAAGTCGATGGTTGAATTTTATTAAAAACTAGTTGACTACAAATTAGATATAACTGGGCTAATAACTCACTAACTACCAAAGAATATGTACAAATGTGCACAGGTGGCTACATGCAGCTCTCGCTTTGATCTCAAAACACGCGCATTTAATCACGACCGCTCATGCTGTAAACACAGTACAGTTAAAAGTGAATGGCGCAGCTCCAATAATAACAATGGCTATTTGTATATAGTCCTACTGCTGCTGCTCCAATAATAACAATGGCTATTTGTATATAGTCCTACTGCTGCTGCTGTTATGGTGCACCGGTCTGTGTAGAGTATGGGCCTGAGTCGTGCCTGTCGATGCAATAGAATCCTACTCCAATGCACTTTGCCGACAAGATAATCTCTTGCGCAGTTAGTTTTGAATACTAAGTCCTGCATAGTTCATTTTGTTTTGGTATGTTACATTGAATGTGGATAATATTGCATTAATTCAAGCACAATTCCCAAAGTAGAGCGAAACATTGATAGTGTTAACTAAAGTGGAAAACTCAGAAAAGTTGAGTGAAGTTCAATCTCGTGCTTCTCTGCGCGAGCTGATATTTCTTCTGTGCCGCGGTCCCAGGGGAGCTGCACATGACTTAGAGGGAACATTTATGGTGACTCAATGTTGTTGCTAGTAAATTGCGCGACCAGTTATCAATACTCAAATCTGCCTCAATATAAGAGAACAGAGTTGAGCTTTCCTCAGCTAGGTCAGAGACTGTATAAAATGTTTGCAATGCGCTCATTAGCATTAAGTTAGCATTTTCTATGGGATTTTACATGTACTTGTTTGCATTTCTAACCTTCGGATTGCAGAGGCTCAGTGGAGTTTGAAAATAGCGCCCCTTGTGTTCCATGCCGGTATTATCGAATATCCAGGATGGCACAAGGTTGGTATGAAGGTATGACATTTTGGATACCGCCCAAGCCTAATCCCTGCACAGTCTCATTGAGAATCTAGATCATTTCTCTAACCTCTCTGGATTTAAACCGAACTATGTTAAGTGTACCATATTATGTATTGGATCACTAAAACACAAAACTTTTACATTGCCCTCTAGCTTACCAATAAAATGGTCTGATGGTGAAGTGGACAGACTTGGTATTCATATTCAAAAAGAAACATGTAAATTGGTAAAAATAGACAAGCTCTGTCTATTTGTGGAAAAATCACCCTGATTTAACTCTTCAGTCATATAACAGTTTACTTATTTACTTATGGCCCCGCCTACTCCAGATTATTTATTTTATGATAAATAAATATTTCACTCTATTGGGAATGTCAAGCAAGACAAAATGAAACGTGCTTATTTACATAATGAATATGAGTTCTGGGCACTAAAATGATTAAATATTAAACCCTTAAACATTTCACTAAGCTTCAGTCATACAAATGTTAGTAAGATTAGTAAGAATTAGTAAGAATGTCTCACCACTTGTTCAAAATTGGACTTTTTCCCTTTATTCAGATTACATAAATTAGTTGCAATTCCAGTTTCATCCCCCAGAAAGTACAGAACAAATATTACAACAAATATTATGGTTAAACGCAAATATACTAATTGATTAAAAAATATTCTTTATAAAAAAAATATAATTCTTTGTTAATGATATTATGAACAGGAAAGATAGCATTATGTTACATTAACAATATGGAAATGTTTGCTCTATCCAAAATAAAACCAACCGATTGCAGAATTACCACAAAAATAGAGGAGACCAGTGGAATGGGAGAAGGTAGGGAAGTTGTTTGTCTGCCCTTTACCCTTTCCTAGAGTCAAATGACCAAATCACCCTCTAGTGGCCTTGTGGATTACTATTGTGGATTACTATTGTGGACTACTATTTACAAAACCTGCTGAAAATACAATGTTTCTATTTCATACACCTTGCATACACCTTAGCCAAATACATTTAAACTCAGTTTTTCACAATTCCTGACATTTAATCCTAGTAAAAATTCCCTGTCTTAGGTCAGTTAGGATCACCACTTTATTTTAAGAATGTGAAATGTCAGAATAATAGTAGAAAGAATTATTTATTTAGTCTTTTATTTCTTTCATCACATTCCCATTGGGTCAGAAGTTTACATACACTCAAATAGTATTTGGTAGCATTGCATTTAAATGGTTTAACTTGGGTCAAACGTTTCAGGTAGCCTTCCACAAGCTTCCCAGAATAAGTTGGGTGAATTTTGGCCCATTCGTCCTGACAGAGCTGGTGTAACTGAGTCGGGTTTGTATGCCTCCTCGCTCGCACACACCTTTTCAGTTCTGCCCACAAATATTCTATAGGATTGAAGTCAGGGCTTTGTGATGGCCACTCCAATACCTTGACTTTGTTCTCCTTAAGCCATTGTGCCACAACTTTGGAAGTATGCTTGGGGTCATTGTCTATTTGGAAGACCCATTTGCGACCAAGCTTTAACTTCCTGGCTGATGTCTTGAGATGTTGGTTCAATATATTCACATCTTTTTCCCTCCTCATGATGCCATCTTTTTTGTGAAGTGCAGCAGTCCCTCCTGCAGCAAAGCACCCCCACAACATGATGCTGCCACCCCCGTGCTTCACGGTTGGGATGGTGTTCTTCAGCTTGCAAGCCTCTCCCTTTTTCCTCCAAACATAAAGATGGTCATTATGGCCAAACAGTTCTATTTTTGTTTCATCAGACCAGAAGACATTTCTCCAAAAAGTATGATCTTTGTCCCCATGTGCAGTTGCAAACCATATTCTGGCTTTTTTTATGGGGGTTTTGGAGCAGTGGCTTCTTCCTTGCTGAGCAGCCTTTTAGGTTATGTCGATATAGGACTCGTTTTACTGTGTATATAGATCTTTTTGTACCTGAGTTTGAAGGTGGGCCTTGAAATACAACCAAAGGTACACTTCCAATTGTCTCAAATGATGTCAATTAGCCTATCAGAAGCTTCTAAAGCCATGACATAATTTTCTGGAATTTTCCAAGCTGTTTAAAGGCACAGGCAACTTACTGTATGTAAACTTCTGACCCACTGGAATTGTGATACAGTGAATTATAAGTGAATAAAGTGTAATATTGGGATGCAAACACTCAGGAACATTCACTGTCTTCTTGATAAACAATTCCTGTGTAGATTTGTGTTTTAGGTTATTGTGTTGCTGAAAGGTGAATTCCTCTCCCAGTGTCTGGTGTAAAGCAGATTGAAGCAGGTTTTCCTTTTGGATTTTGCTTGTGCTTAGCTCCATTCCGTTTCTTTGTATCCTGAAAAAACTCCCCAGTCTTTGCCAATGTCAAGCATACCCATATCCATACCCATATCATGCTTCATGCTTTTTTGTTGGATTTGCCCCGTAAGGTTTTGCGTTTAGGCCAAAAAGTAATTATTTGCTGTGGTTTTTTGCAGTACAGTATGAATGTTTCGGAAGCTTCTGTGTATTTGTATTCTTCTTTACACCATGTCAAACACCCAGAGCTGTAACTGATTGACTGTATCACATCACATTGACTGTATCTCTTATTTTCCTTTTATCATCATTACCTTGACCTTATTGAAAAACACATTTTCAGGTGGGTGGGAAATGGAAATGTTTCTTTTTGCAATATCCTGTCTTTCAATATGCTTGGATGCTTTAGTCAGAAGGACAGTAATGACGTTATTTTTCCACAGAGTGAGAGAGAAGCCCTTTGGGCTCTGGTCAAAGGTAGTTCACTATTAAGGGAATAGGGTGCCATTTTGGATGTAGTCCCTCTGTGGGGCTGGAGGGCTTCATTTGGCCTTTTTGATGCTTTCACAACTCGCACACACACCGCTCACACACACACACACACACGCACACACTCAGGATTCGCTCCGGTTAAGCACACAATGGCGTCCAGAATTGCCTTCTGGAACATTAATGTGCCTTAATAACAAATTTGTATCTGTAAATACAAATAAAATTGTTAAATTATGAGCCTAGTTGGTTTAGCCTCGGAAAAAGCCAGGGACCTTCCTGCTAGCCATGATTGCCTTTTTTTAAAAACCTTTATTTAACCAGGCAAGTCAGATCAAATCAAATACAATTTTATTGGTCATATACACATGGTTCGATCATGGGCTGCTCAGTATATGTAGGTAATCCTTTCTACATCAACTTTTTTTAAAGATATCATGAAGAACTGCAAAAGTGTTGTTACTGCTCTCCACTTTCTGGAGGACGATCGTGCCATGATGAGGAAATCCTGGATTTAGGTCAAAACATTTTAATTGAACCAAATGTTGTAGAGTCTTCTGATGACAGTGATGGGGGAAAACAGAGATCAACAATGTTGTTGTCATGAAAGAAGTTGACAGAGTTTCGAAATCAGTGGAATGACTGGTGGAAGCAGAGTATGATAGCTTAGGAGAGGGAGAAAATGCTGCCGTTTGATTGCTAATATGCAGAGGGAGTTGAAAAGAGAACACAGAATGCTGTTGTATAAAATACCTGTCTCCCGATCACATCTTAAAACTAATGGCATCCGTGACAGAGAGGGAGAAGTGTTCATCCATGTATACGGGTAAGAGTCTAACTCGCTACATTTTCAGATATTATACGTTTCAAATTTTGTCAGAAGGTCGTTTTCATTGCAAGTTAAGGCGTTCTGTTAGCTAGCTAGCTAACGTTAGCTGGCTGGCTCGTTAGCTAACCTTACTTATATGATCTGTGTAGTAATATTATTTGTATCTCAGAAATTCTTATCAACGGGGCTGTAGTGGAGCAGGTTAAGAGCTTCAAGTTCCTTGGCGTCCACATCACCAACAAACTAACATGGTCTATGCACACCAAGACAGTCGTGAAGAGGGCACGACAACACCTATTCCCCCTGAGGAGACTGAAAAGGTTTGGCATGGGTCCTCAGATCCTCAAAAGGTTCTACAGCTGCACCATCGAGAGCATCCTGACGGGTTGCATCACTGCCTGGTATGGCAACTGCTCAGCCTCCGACCGCAAGGAACTACATAGGGTAGTGCGTACAGCCCAGCACATCACTGGGGCCAAGCTTCCTGCCATCCAGGACCTCTATACCAGGCGGTGTCATAGGAAGGCCCTAAAAATTCTCAAAGACTCCAGCCACCCTAGTCATAGACTGTCCTCTCTGCTACCACACGACAAGCGGTATCGGAGCACCAAGTCTAGGTCCAAGAGGCTTCTAAACAGCTTCTACCCCCAAGCCATAAGACTCCTGACTATTTGCATTGCCCCTCCCCCTTATATGCTGCTGCTACTCTCTGTTATTATCTATGCATAGTCACTTTAATAACTCTACCTACATGTACATATTACCTCAATTACCTCGACACCGGTGCCCCCGCATATTGACTCTGTACCAGTACCCTCTGTATATAGCCCCGCTATTGTTATTTACTGCTTCTCTTTAATTATTTGTTATTCTTATCGCTTACTTTTTTGGGGGGGATTTTCTTATAACTGCATTGTTGGTTAAGGGCTTGTAAGTAAGCATTTCACTGAAAGGTCTACACCTGTTGTATTAAGAGCATGTGACAAATAAAATTGGATTTGATTTGAAATCCATTTGCATTGCTAGTTATAGTCTAGAGTTCGCTAGCTAGCATTAAGTCTGGTTGGTTAGCTTTAGCTACCTGCAGATTCATGCATGGTGGCTAACTATGACAATCAGTATGGGTTGGGATTATTGCCCCATTCAAAACAACTGGGAACTCGGAACACGGAACTAGGAAATCTCCGAATTCCGACTTAAATGTGTTCTAAATCACTGGGAACTCTGAATAAAACTAACTCCGACTGGGAAAAATATTTTTGAACGGTCATCCAACTCAGAATTCCAACTCGGGAACTAGGGCCTCTTTCTAAAGCCCAGACATTGTATTTTTCTAAGCTCCCAATTGTCTGGAATGCACCATTAGGTGAATTGTTTAGCTAGCTAGCTACATGTCTAAACAAAAGACTCCACTTCGCCAGATGATTACATGACCAATCAAGTTAGCCGGGTGTGTCTGGGGGGGTTATTACGTTCATCTATTGTTTTTCATGAACATATACATTTCTAGACAATAAGTGTCCCATCCACTTAGCTAGATGAGGCCTGGGGGGTGGTTATAGCATTTCTTTCACATGACCCATCAATTTAGACAAGTGTGTCTGGGTAAGAATCATATAATCAATATACAATGTTTATTAAATATTTATCTGAACACTTTCTATTTTTCTTTACTGAGCACTTTAATGGCTAGTTGAGACGAGCTATTCTTCTATCCTTCTCTGGTTACAGCCTCTGGCACACACACACACACACACACACACACACACACACACACACACACACACACACACACACACACACACACACACACACACACACACACACACACACACACACACACACACACACACAAACACAAATCAGTATTAATGGATGTGGGCTTTTAAAAGCACCTGCATATGTGATGTTAAAAGGTCTGTTACACACAATCCAATATCTGAGTTTATGCAATGAGATGCCCTGAATGTATCACACACGCACGTGTTCACACACACGGCAAGAGCGTTGGGCTATTAACCAAAAGGTTGCTGGTTTGAATCCCTGCGTGGACTAGGTAAAAATCTGTCGATGTGGCCTTGAGCAAGACACCTAACCCTAATTGCTCCAAGGTCACTGTCAATAATGGCTGATCCATGGCCGTCAACTCACTCTCTGAGGATGTCTCAGGGGGAGTGGGATATGCCAAAAACACATGACCAAAATAGGACAAATGTAAGCACCCACCTAGTTATTGTAATTTTATTATTTCACACACACACACACACACACACACACACACACACACACACACACACACACACACACACACACACACACACACACTAAATGTATCACATGCCTTTGAGGTGAAAAGAGATATTTAGTATTGTTCACGCTTGCCGTGTTTCGATGCAAGATGGGGCAAGGTTGTTTTGTTTCTTCTTCAGGCGAGTTGTAGAGTAGAACGAGAGGAATGGTGGTCCGGGGCGAGAGAGTTTTAGTTTTTATCACAGACCTGGGTTCAAATACTGTTTGAAATCTTTTCAAATAGTACAGGTGGGCTAAAGCTCAAAGTATTTCATTTATTTAGCTAGTCAAGTCAGTTAAGAACAAATTGTTATTTACAATGACGGCTTACCCCGGCCAAACACGGACGATGCTGGGCCAATTGTGCGCCGCCCTATGAGACCCCCAATCACGGTAGGATGTGATTCAGCCTGGATTTGAACCAGGGACTGTAGTAACACCTCTTGCACTGAGATGCAGTGCCTTAGACTGCTGCGCCACTCGGGTGCAAAAAAAATATTCCGAATAGTATTTGATCCCAGGAATGGAAGTGAGGTAAGTCTTCTACCACGGGGCCTCTGAAGATGACAGCCAACACTAATGTAGCCTCCATGTAACAAAACTCACTAGACAAACAGAGATCACTGATCAGGCCTTTAATCTGTCACCTGGCAGGGTGGGTAGGAATGTTTCAGGTGTTGGAACATCGTCAGCCACCATATCATTATAAAACACATGAACCATCAGGTCTAAAAGATCTAAAAGATTTCAGATACGATCACACTGAAATCATTCCATTTTAGAATGTCAATGAAGATAGGAATCTCAACCGTGACTGGTACTGAGCAATGTACACCCACATGTAAAACAAAATACAGTAGATATATGCAGAATCAATCGAATTATTAGAAACTCATTTTGTTCTGAGGGCAGAGCTGGTTGTGGCTAGATACCTTTGGTCATGTGGTGGATGTCGACACCTGCTCATTGACAATAATATGGAGTTGGTCCCCCCCTTAGCTGCTATAACCACCTTCACTCTTCTAGGAATGGTTTCCACTAGATGCTGGAACATTGCTGCGGAGACTTGCTTCCATTCAACCACAAGAGCATTAGTGAGGTTGGGCACTCCAATTCATCACAAGGGTATTCGTTGGGGTTGAGGTCAGGACTTTGTGCAGGCCAGTCCAGATCTTCCACACCGAACTCAACAAACCATTTCTGTATGGACCTCGCTTTGTGCACGGGAACATTGTCATACTGAAACAGCAAAGGGCCTTCCCCAAACTGTTGCCACAAAGTTGGAAGCACAGAATCGTTATTGTCATTGTATGCTGTAGCATTAAGATTTCCCTTCACTGGAACTAAGGGGCCTAGCCCAAACCATGAAAAACAGCCCCAGACCATTTATGCCTCCTTCACCAAACTTTACAAATGGCACTATGCATTCGGGCAGGTAGCGTTCTCCTGGCATCTGCCAAACTCAGATTCGTCCATCGTACTGCCAGATGGTGAACACGTTAACGCGTTTCCACTGATCCAGAGGACAATGGCGTCGAGCTTTACACCACTGCGGCCTACGCTTGACATTGCGCATGGTGATCTTAGGCTTGTGTGCTGGCTGCTCGGCCATGGAAACCTATTTCAAGAAGCTCCCGACAAACAGTTTTGTGCTGACGTTCTTCCAGAGGTAGTTTGAAACTCGGTAGTGAGTGTTGCAACCGAGGACAGACGATTTTTACAACAAGTCTTCAACAAGTTCTGTGAGCTTGTGTTACCTGCTACTTCACAGCTGAGCAGTTTTTGCTCCTTGACATTTACACTTCACAATAACAGCACTTACAGTTGATCAGGGCAGCTCTAGCAGGGCAGACATTTGACAAACTGAATTGTTGGAAAGGTGGCATCCTATGACAGTGCCATGTTGAAAGTCACTCAACTCTTCAGTAAGGCCATTCTATTTCCAATGTTTGTTTATGGAGATTGCATGGCTGTGTGCTCGATTTTATACACCTTTCAGCAACGGGTGTGGCTGAAATAGCTGAATCCACGAATTTGAAGGGGTGTCCAGATACTTTTGGACATAATGTATGTTTGAGTCGTGTCAGGGACAATTTTTGCATTTAGCTAACGCCAACCCTTTTACTAACCTTAACCTTATTCTCCTAGCCTGATACGAAAAGTGACTTCTGCTGTACTCCATTTAGTCAAGACCAGCATGCCTTCCCGCAGAACAGCGTGCGTTTCCAATAACGCAGTACATCTTGATAGATGCATCAATTGAAGGTGAAATGGCAGCCAGGGGCACTGTTCAGTATGGCTGGACATGCTCTAGCCTGCTCAGAGCCTGAGCCAGACAGCCTGCCAGGAAAGGCAGTGAAGCAGCTACCGAACATGGCTTCTCTCTCTTGCTCCTTCCTCCTTCCTCTCCTTCGTCTGCTGTTTTTTTTCTTTCTCTTTCCATAATATAACTTGACTTTTTGTTCTTAACTTACTTAGTGGAGGCATAACCCATCTGATTTGCCTCTACATGTCTAGGGACACTGGGAACTTTCCACAGCTGCTTGGTAAAGAGAGAAGGTTTTTATTCCCTTCAGATTCACATTGCACTGTGTGAGAGAGAGAGAGAGAGAGAGAGAGAGAGCCGAATTAGGCCAATACCCGCTAATTATCAGAATCCAGAAAATAGCTGTTAAATTCTACAACCACCTAAAAGGAAGCGATTCCCAAACCTTCCATAACAAAGCCATCACTTACAGAGAAATTAACCTGGAGAAGAGTCCCCTGCTGGTCCTGGGGCTCTGTTCACAAACATAAACACACCCCATAGGGCCCCAGGACAGCAACACAATTAGACCCAACCAAATCATGAGAAAACAAAAAATAATTACTTGACACATGAGATAGAATTTACAAAAAAATTGAGTAAACTTGAATGCTCCTTTGCCCTAAACAGAGAGCACACAGTGGCAGAAGATCTAACCACTGTGACTGATCCAAACTTAAGGAGAGCTTTGACTATGTACAGACTCAGTGAGCAAAGTCTTGCTATTGAGAAAGGCCGCCGTAGGCAGACCTGGCTCTCGAGAGAAGAGCACACTGCCCTCAAAATGAGGTGGAAACTGAGCTGCACTTCCTAACCTCCTGCCAAATGTATGACCATATCAGAGACACATATTTCCCTCAGATTACACAAACCCACAAAGAACTCGAAAACAAATCCAATTTTGATAAATTCCCACATCTATTGGGTGAAATATCAGTCTGTAATCACAGCAGCAATATTTGTGACCAGTTGCTACAAGAAAAGGGCAACCAGTGAAGAACAAACACCATTGTCTATTCAACCTAGACAATGGTGTTTGTTCTTCACTGGTTGCCCAGTGAAGGAGGGGGAGCCTGGCACACAGTGATAGGATAGGACAGGACAGGATAGGATAGAACAGGACAGGATAGGACAGGACAGGATAGGACAGGATAGGATAGGACAGGATAGGAAAGGATATGACAGGATAGGACAGGACAGGATAGGATAGAATAGGATAGGACAGGATAGGACAGGATAGGATAGGACAGGACAGGATAGGATAGAACAGGACAGGATAGGATAGGACAGGACAGGATAGGACAGGACAGGATAGGATAGAACGGGACAGGATAGGACAGGACAGGACAGGACAGGATAGGACAGGATAGGATAGGATAGGATAGAACAGGACAGGATAGGACAGGATAGGACAGGACAGGATAGGACAGGACAGGATAGGACAGGACAGGATAGGATAGGATAGGACAGGATAGGATTGGACAGGACTGGACAGGACAGGACAGGATAGGATAGAACAGGACAGGACAGGATAGGACAGGACATGATAGAACAGGACAGGATAGGACAGGACAGGATAGGATAGGACAGGATAGGACAGGACAGGATAGAATAGAACAGGACAGGATAGTATAGGACAGGACAGGATAGGACAGGATAGGATAGGACAGGACAGGATAGGACAGGATAGGATAGGACAGGATAGGATAGAACAGGATAGGACAGGATAGGATAGGACAGGATAGGACAGGACAGGATAGGACAGGATAGGATAAGACAGGACAGGATAGAACAGGTCAGGACAGGACAGGATAGGACAGTACAGGACAGGATAGGATAGGACAGGATAGGACAGAACAGGATAGGATAGGATAGGATGGATAGGATAGGATAGGATGGATAGGATAGGACAGGATAGATTAGATAGGATAGATAGGATAGGATAGGATAGATAGGATAGGATAGATAGGATAGGATAGGATAGATAGGATAGGATAGGATAGGACAGGATAGATAGGATAGGATGGATAGGATAGGATAGATAGGATAGGATAGGATAGGATAGGATAGATAGGATATGATAGGTTAGGATAGATAGGATAGGAAAGATAGGATAGGATAGATCGGATAGATAGGATAGGATAGGATAGATAGGATAGATAGGATAGGATGGATAGGATAGGATAGGATAGATAGGATAGGATAAGATAGGATAGGATAGATAGGATAGGATGGGTAGGATAGGATAGGACAGGATAGGATAGAACAGGACAGGACAGGACAGGATAGGATAGGATAGGACAGGATAGGATAGGATAGGACAGGACAGGACAGGATAGAACAGGACAGGACAGGATAGGACAGGACAGAATAGGATAAGACAGGACAGGATAGGATAGGATAGGATAGGAAGGCCGTATTCAGTCCCACACTCTTTTCATTTCCCCTGGTTGATTCATTACTCCACCACCTTGACATATTGGCAAGGACCTCACTTTCCTTTCTCTTTCTGTTCTGACATCTCTCTCTCTCTCTCTCTCTCACACACACACACACACTATCTCTCTTTCTGCCAGCTCTCTCTCTCTTTCTGCCATCTCTCTCTCTCACACTATCTCTCTTTCTGCCATCTCTCTCTGTCTCTCTCTTTCTGCCATCTCTCTCCCTTCTCTCCCTCTCTATCCTCCTCTGTCTCCTCTCATCTGTTCGTACAGCAGATCCAGGTCAGAAAGAGCTGACAGACTGCCTTTAGCATCTATTAAAGAAGGGTTTGCTCTATCTTTTCTCTCCGCCTCCTTTCTATTCTCTCCTCTCTCTCAAAAGTAGTGCACTCTGTAGGGACGCAGCCAAAGTAGTGCACTCTGTAGGGACGCAGCCAAAGCCTTCAAAGGCTGATTTGTCTGGTGAACCCTGCTTTAATAACTGCTAAAGGATGGCTGTCAGAGCAATATCCATCCGTCAAAAAGGACGTCCATTCGTCAAGAAGGATGTCTGTCCGTCAAATTGGACATCCATCCCTCAAAAAGAGGGAGAGGGGAGGAAAAGTAGGCTTCGTATGGAAAGGTGGGGAAAGGGGTTTTGGTCCTGATTGGTGTCTGGCTGTATTTCACAGTTTGAAATTTCACTGAGCTTAAATCAATCCCACCAGCCACCACCTCCAACCCCATTGGTCTATACCCTTCGAACTCAACTCTGGACCTCGAAGCCAGTTCCACAGTTTTTTTCATTGTTCCCCTCTAATCAGGGACTGATTTAGACAAGGGACACCAGGTGGGTGCAATTGATTATCAGGTAGAACAGAAAACCAGCAGGCTCCAGACCTCGTTGGTTAAGAATACCACTGGTATACTATAGGTTTTAGAGTCATTATAGACTGATCCGCTATGCTTCAACTCCTCAAATCCCTGGGTCTGTGTTCTTATTGGCTTGGGTTCCTGGGGGATGCCTATCTGTCTGTCTGCCTCTATCTGTCTCTTTCTATCTCTACCCAGGAGAGTAAGGTTCCCTTTTCCCAATGAGATCCTCCTTCTCCTTATTCCCCATCTCCTTCAGGCCACATGTTAACTCAACTCCACTATCTGACTAAACCTAATTTCTCCCTCCAATGCATCTAACTGCATCATTGGTTAGGAGCATGTCCCAAATCGCACCCTATGTGCCCTGGTCAAAAGTAGTACACTATACAGGTAATAGGGGGCCATTTGGGATATAGTAGGGGGAGGCGAGGGAGCCAGAGCTTTATTCCCTCTGGTCAGATTTACATCATACATGCCACTGTACAGAAATCAAATCCACTCTCTGAAAGAGGTTCTGGGTGACTACAGAGGCCATGTTTGCGTCCCAAACAGCACCTTATTTTCTATATAGTGCACTACTTTTCACCAGAGCCCATTGAACAGAAGTAGTCCTCTTTTTCCCACAATGTCTCCAGATTTATCTCAAGGTGTGTGTGGTGTGTATTGTGTGTAAGTGTGCATTTATTGAAAGGTAATCACCCACAATGCAGTGTGGAGGAAAGGGAAAGGGACTTGTGAACAAACACAGCAAAACAGGATGCAGACTAAAGCTAAGCCTGTATGATTAAACACTGGAGAACAGGCAGCTGCCACTTTAGTCACAGACTATGTGTGTGTGTGTGTGTGTGTGTGTGTGTGTGTGTGTGTGTGTGTGTGTGTGTGTGTGTGTGTGTGTGTTGGCTGGCCAGTGGCCTGGGAAAACCCTAATTAAATAGCAATATTGTTGATTCTCAAAAGGCCTTAGGCTTAGTGGTGAAAAGCCTTTTATGGAACAAAGGAAGGCTTGATTAGGTCACAACCAATGTTCCCTAAAAAAATTCAGGTCTGCTGAGCACAAACTTGAACTTGGGGAAAATTTTGTGCAACGTAGGCTACTGTGGCTGTTTGAACATAATGGAGGCCTATCAGCATGGTCTCAGTCTAATACTGACTTCTGTAAGTTAACAACATGGTCTCACAGTGTAACGGGAGTCGTCGTCTGAAGAAGAGGAATCGGACCAAAGCGCAGCGTGGTAAGTGTTCATGCTTTTAGTTGAAACTGAACACAAAAACAAAATAACAAAGAGAATAAAGGAAACAGTCCTGTCAGGTGCAAAAAAACACTAAACAGGAAATAACTACCCACAACACACATGTGGGAAAAAGCTACCGAAGTATGGTTCCCAATCCAAGACAACGATAGACAGCTGTCCCTGATTGAGAACCATACCCGGCCAAAACAAAGAAATACAAAACATAGAACAATGAACATAGAATGCCCACCCCAAATCACACGCTGACCAAACCAAAATAGAGATATCGAAAGCTCTCTAAGGTCAGGGCGTGACACACAGTCTAATGCAGACTTCTGTAAGTTAACAACATGGTCTCAGTCTAATACGGACTTCTGTAAGGAGCAGCTCATTCTGTGGAGGAAATAATTCATCAACAACAACAAAATACTAGTACAGTGTTGATCAGACCATGCATCAGACATCATCATCTGTAATGATTTTGATTGATTGATTGATTTTATTTCAGGGTAATACACCAGTTGGTGCCCAGCCCATATGTCCTCATAATATATTATTTCTATGTATATGTACACAAAACACAAAGCAAAACTATGTTTCCTAATTATTATTAAATCCATAATTAATCATCATGGCACGTAATGTTGCAGCAACCACCTTGCCACATTATAAGAACAATATGCTTCTACTTCTCCACTAGGCTTTGGAAATCAATAAATAAATAGGGAAATATTGATGATCAAATTTTTTCTTCTTCTGGGACTTTGCAATGATTCATAACTGCATATTAGACAAATTATATCTTCAATCATTAGTAAAATGCAGGCTTTGTCTTAACAAAACATGAGCCAGAGTCCTAGAGAAATACTCTACTTTATAGTGACAGTATTTCTCTCAGCAGCTCAGACGTGCTCTGCCACATAAATACCTTGTACTCCGTAACCGTGTTCGAATACCCATACTAGGGTACTACGTACTTAAACTGCATGTACTCATCGTCGCATACTATTTAGCACGTACTGTTTAGTAAAAAGTATGCAGTATGCCACGGCCTCAACACTGTAGCGGCTCCTGACTGGCTGAGTAGGTGGGTGGGGAGGGACCTAGAGCTGGTGGATTTTTCCAAATTTAACAGACATGCATTGCATTAACCAGCCTGATAATAGCTCATTTCTAATTGGATTAATTTCTGAAACTCTGAATAGAATCGGAATAGAGTTATAGGCCTCTTAGGCTGGTTATAGGCAGTCTATCACATTCAACCAAATGGAGTTATAGGCCTCTTAGGCTGGTTATAGGCAGTCTATCACATTCAACCAAATGGAGTTATAGGCCTCTTAGGCTGGTTATAGGCAGTCTATCACATTCAACCTAATGGAGTTATAGGCCTCTTAGGCTGGTTATAGGCAGTCTATCACATTCAACCTGATGGAGTTATAGGCCTCTTAGGCTGGTTATAGGCAGTCTATCACATTCACCCTGATGGAGTTATAGGCCTCTTAGGCTGGTTATAGGCAGTCTATCACATTCAACCAGATGGAGTTATAGGCCTCTTAGGCTGGTTATAGGCAGTCTATCACATTCAACCTAATGGAGTTATAGGCCTCTTAGGCTGGTTATAGGCAGTCTATCACATTAAACCTAATGGAGTTATAGGCCTCTTAGGCTGGTTATAGGCAGTCTATCACATTCAACCAAATGGAGTTATAGGCCTCTTAGGCTGGTTATAGGCAGTCTATCACATTAAACCTAATGGAGTTACAGGCCTCTTAGGCTGGTTATAGGCAGTCTATCACATTCAACCTATACCATAGCCCATATAGCCCATCTATCCTATTTAAAAAGGACTGAAGACAGAAACAGATCGTTTGGTTCCATTTCAACATATTAGTGAAGCCAAAGTGCTGTAATATACACTACCGTTCAAAAGTTTGGGGTCACTTAGAAATGTCCTTGTTTTTGAAAGAAAATCATTTTTTTTTGTTCACTAAAATAACATCAAATTGATCAGAAATACAGTGTAGACATGGTTAATGTTGTAAATGACTATTGTAGCTGGAAACGGCAGATGTTTTATGGAATATCTACATAGGCGTACAGAGGCCCATTATCATAAACCATCACTCCTGTGTTCCAATGGCACGTTGTGTTAGCTAATCCAAGTTTATAATTTTAAAAGGCTAATTGATCATTAGAAAACCCTTTTGCAATTATGTTAGCACAGCTGAAAACTGTTGTTGTGATTAAAGAAGCAATAAAACGGGCCTTCTTTAGACTAGTTGAGTATCTGGAGCATCAGCATTTGTGTGTTTGTTTACAGGCTCAAAATGGCGAGAAACAATGTACTTTTGCACTACTTTTGACCAGTAACCTATGGGCCCTGAAAAAATAACATCAAATTGATCAGAAATACAGTGTAGACATTGTTAATGTTTTAAATTACTATTGAAACAGACACCTCACAAGTACTCAACTGGCAGCTTCATTAAATAGTACCAGCAAAGCACCAGTCTCAAAGTCAACAGTTAAGAGGTGACTCCGGGATGCTGGCCTTCTAGGCAGAGTTGCAAAGAAAAAGACATATCTCAGACTGGCCAATAAAAAGAAAAGATTAATATGGGCAAAAGAACACAGACACTGGACAGAGGAACTCTGCCTAGAAGGCCAGCATCCCGGAGTCACCTCTTCACAGTTGACTTTGAGACTGGTGTTTTGCGGGTACTATTTAATGAAGCTGCCAGTTGAGGACTTGTAAGGCGTCTGTTTCAATAGTAATTTAAAACATTAACAATGTCTACACTGTATTTCTGATCAATTTGATGTTATTTTTTCAGGGCCCATAGGTTACTGGTCAAAAGTAATGCACTATGTAGGAAATAGGATACTATTTGGGATGTAACCTCAGTTTTCTCTGGGGAAGTGTTAAGAGTGTCCATCTTGTTCATGGGCCTGGTCTCTGTTACAGAAAGACCTCACAGAGTGGATATGACTGTTTGTTTGTTGTCCAGGGAAGGAGCGAGGAACAGGATATGGGGATGCTAGCAATGGGATCACTGTCTTTTACAAACACACACACGTACACGCACATAAAAAAATGCAGGGGCTGCGGTTAATTAGAATATGTTGGGGCTTTCGCACAGCTCGGTCTGTGCAACCGTGAGCGAGAGTGTCATTCCAGTCAATCTAATGTGTTGTGTTCTGCCATTAAATATAACACCGTCCAGTGATGGTATCTGGTGAAAGACTCACATCATATGGCCTTGTGTCAAATGGGAACGGTTGAGTAACTCAGTGGTTCTCAACTCTCGTCTCGGGGACCCCCGGCTGTTCCAGACATGGCACACCTGATTCAACTTGTAAATGAACACAATAATAACAGGTAATAAAACTATAACATGGCTGACCAGGATATAAAACCCTTTATGGTTCTACAAAAGGATCTACAAAGGACCTTTCAGATGGAGAAAGGTTCTATAGAACCATTCTCCATAACGGTTCCATAAAGAACCATAAAAAAGGGTTGTAAAATCATAGTGGAACCCTTTTAGGTGTTATCTACAGTATAACCTTTTATTATTAGTCCTTTATAGAACCGTAGGAAAGGGTTCTTTATAGCACCATACAGGTTTTCCGTTTAGAACCTTATGAGAATGGTTCTTTATAGAACCTTCAAAAAAAGGGTTCTATATAGCACCAAAAAGGGATCCCCTATGGTTACAAGCCAAATAACCCTTATTTGGCACTATATAGAACCATTTATTTTTTGTGTGCAGCTCCGTCATATTTTTACAGCTGGGTCCATGTCCTGGGGCCACAGGGTCAAAGCTGCTGGCAGGGAGAACGGGAGGGTTTGGGGGAGGGAGGCTCTTCAAAGCCTCTCTCTGGCAGGAACAAGGGGATTTTGTGTTTCCTCAGAAATGCCCACCCTCTGCCAACCAGTGCTACAGCTAACACTGTTTATCACAACACGTCCTCTGACGCATCTGAAATGGATTGTCTGCCACTGTTGCAGCCATATCGTAAGTCCTTTAATAAGACCATTGGGAAATAAGCAAGTTAATTTTATTTTGTGCACAATCTGTGTGTGTGCATGTGCAGGCGTGAATAAAGTGTGCGGTAGTTGTAGAGTTGTTGGTAAAGGTTAGATAAAAGATCTCGTCTGGGTGCAGAAAATAGTGAGTGGGCATTCCCTTTTCTCTACAGAAAACCCCCTCCTTTCACTTTTCGTAGCGTGGAGTTGTTTGGCACAGTGACCAAGCTGTTTTAATCTCTTTGATTCACTAACTGAACAGTCTGTGGTGGTTGTGGAGTTGTTGGTGTGGAGCGAGAACAAGAGGATAGCTGGGTCTTTAGAGAGAGTTAGTAACAGTCTTTAGAGAGAGTAGCCTACCAGATGTCTGGGTGTCTGTTGTCTGTTGGGGGAATGTGTGGTAACTAACCGAGGACACAGGACGGTGGCGTCCCCTTCTCCTCTCTCTGGTGGACACAGACTAAGACCCCCTTCCAGGACTCTGTGAACTGATCCCCTGATTATCTCAGTGTGTTTAATCTCCTCCGAGTCCCAGCAACCCACCGGCCCATCCACGCCCGCCTCGCCAACGCTCGCGGCTCTCTCCCCTCCTGTAGCTGGTACTGGTTGTAGTTCTGCCTCCCCCCAAACAGACTCACTCGACTGGGCAGAGAATACCCACCACTGGGACCCTAAACTGTGAAGGGAGTAGAGTTCAAAATTTGAAATGCACCCCTCTCTCCCGCCACTTCTTCCCTGGCCCCTGCCCCCTGCCTCCCTCCAACCCTCCCTCTACCCCTCCCTCCGTCACACTCCGTAAAGCAAAGGAGCGCAGCAGTGTTCCAGCAATCCTCCTTAATATTCTGAGATTAGCACTGGTCCCCTCCCTGAGTCTTTCTCTCTCTCTCTCTGTCTCCCCTCTCTCCATGCCTGCTCAAGCTAACCAGCCTGAGAAGGCAGGGAGACATGGGAGAGGAGGAGGGGAGACGGGGGCTAAGCAGCCCTCCTCTCCCCTGTCTCCCTGCCTGTTCAGCCATTCTCTCCCCCCCTTCTCTCCCCTGTCTTCCTGCCTGCTCAACCCCCCGTCTCCCCTCCTCCTCTCCCCTGTCTCCCTGCCTGTTCAGCCATTCTCTCCCCCCCTTCTCTCCCCTGTCTCCCTGCCTGCTCAGCCCCCTTCTCCCCTCCTCCTCTCCCCTGTCTCCCTGCCTGCTTAGCCCCCGTCTCCCTTCCTCCTCTCCCCTGTCTCCCTGCCTGCTCAGCCCCCTTCTCCCCTCCTCCTCTCCCCTGTCTCCCTGCCTGCTTAGCCCCCGTCTCCCCTCCTCCTCTCCCCTGTCTCCCTGCCTGCTCAGCCCCCTTCTCCCCTCCTCCTCTCCCCTGTCTCCCTGCCTGCTCAGCCCCCGTCTCCCCTCCTCCTCTCCCCTGTCTCCCTGCCTGCTTAGCCCCCGTCTCCCCTCCTCCTCTCCCCTGTCTCCCTGCCTGCTCAGCCCCCTTCTCCCCTCCTCCTCTCCCCTGTCTCCCTGCCTGCTCAGCCCCCGTCTCCCCTCCTCCTCTCCCCTGTCTCCCTGCCTGCTCAGCCCCCTTCTCCCCTCCTTCTCTCCCCTGTTTCCCTGCCTGCTCAGCCCCCGTCTCCCCTCCTCCTCTCCCCTGTCTCCCTGCCTGTTCAGCCATTCTCTCCCCCCCTTCTCTCCCCTGTCTTCCTGCCTGCTCAACCCCCGTCTCCCCTCCTCCTCTCCCCTGTCTCCCTGCCTGTTCAGCCATTCTCTCCCCCCCTTCTCTCCCCTGTCTCCCTGCCTGCTCAGCCCCCTTCTCCCCTCCTCCTCTCCCCTGTCTCCCTGCCTGTTCAGCCATTCTCTCCCCCCCTTCTCTCCCCTGTCTCCCTGCCTGCTCAGCCCCCTTCTCCCCCCTCCTCCTCTCCCCTGTCTCCCTGCCTGCTCAGCCCCCTTCTCCCCTCCTCCTCTCCCCTGTCTCCCTGCCTGCTCAGCCCCCTTCTCCCCTCCTCCTCTCCCCTGTCTCCCTGCCTGCTTAGCCCCCCTCTCCCCTCCTTCTCTCCCCTGTCTCCCTGCCTGCTCAGCCCCCTTCTCCCCTCCTCCTCTCCCCTGTCTCCCTGCCTGCTTAGCCCCCTCTCCCCTCCTTCTCTCCCCTGTTTCCCTGCCTGCTCAGCCCCCGTCTCCCCTCCTCCTCTCCCCTGTCTTCCTGCCTACTCAGCCCCCGTCTCCCCTCCTCCTCTCCCCTGTCTTCCTGCCTACTCAGCCCTCGTCTCCCCTCCTTCTCTCCCTAGTCTTCCTGCCTGCTTAGCCCCCGTCTCCCCTCCTCCTCTCCCATGTCTCCCTGCCTTCTCAGGCTTATTCAAAGAAGACTCATCTGGCCAGGCTCATTGTGAAAACCTAGGTTGCACCCCAGCTACACAGGAAAAACAATCAAATTTACTAAACTTTAATCCCTTATGAGCTCATCTCTCCTCCGAGTCTGAGTCTCCCCTGCCTACGCACACACACACAAACACACACACACACACTCACACACACACACACACACACACACACACACACACACACACACACACACACACACACACACACACACACACACACACACACACACACACACACACACAGACACACACACACGCACACACACGCAAGCACGCACACACACACACACACACACACACACACACACACACACACACACACACACACACACACACACACACACACACACACACACACACCCAGAAACACACACACACACCCAGAAACACACACACACACACACACACCCAGAAACACACACACACACACACACACACACACACACACACACACACACACACACACACACACACACACACACACACACACACACACACACACACACACACACACACACACACACACACACACACACACACACACACACACACACACACACACACTGCCAGCTCTCAAATCACAGAGAGGGATAAGGATAAAGGTCCTGAGATTTCCTCGAAAACAGCAGGACTGAAACACACAGATAGATACTGGTCGATAGTTGTTACTGAATGAAATAGATGAAGGTGAAGCCATTTATTTTTCATTATATTACCAATGCTGCTGTCCTGTCTGTTTTTGAGCAGTACATCAGATATTGTAATAGTCTGAAATAAGCTGTACGAGTCTGAAATGGTCTGATATTATCTGAAATTGTCTGTAATGGTCTGCAATTCAGAAATAATAGTCTGCACGTCTGAAATAGTCTCTAGTTGTCTCTAAATCATCTGAAATTGTCTGTAATGACAGCGGAACAGTCCGGAAGCTGAATCATCGTTGCTCAGATAGGTCATAGTACCTTCATCTCCTTTAACAGTATACTCTGATAATCACCCACAACTGCTATTCCCTACATAGTGCACTTCTTTCTAACAGAGCCCTATGGGTCCTGGTCAAAACGAGTGCACTATACAGTGCATTCAGAAAGTATTCAGACCCCTTCACTTTTTCCACATTTTGTTAGGTTACAGCCGTATTCTAAAATGAATGAAATAAAAACAAATCCTCATCAATCAACACACAATACCCCATAATGACAAAGTGAAAACAGATTTTTTGAAATGTTTGCAAATGTATTTAAAATAAAAAACAGATACCTTATTTACATAAATATTCAGTATTTCGTATGAGACTCGAAATTGAGCTCAGGTGCATCCTGTTTCCATTGATCATCCTTGAGATGTTTCTACAACTTGATTGGAGTCCACCTGTGGTAAATGCAATTGATTGGACATGGTTTGGAAAGGCACACACCTGTCTATATAAGGTCCACAGTTGCCAGTGCATATCAGAGTAAAGACTAAGCAGTGAGGTTGAATGAATTGTCTGTAGAGCTCTGAGACAGAATTGTGTTGAGGCGCAGAACTGGGGAAGGGTACCCAAAAACCTATGCAGCATTGATGGACCCCAAGAACACAGTGGCCTCCATCATTCTTAAATGGAAGAAGTTTGGAAGCACCAAAACTCTTCCTGGAGCTGGCCTCCCGGCCAAACTGAGCAATCAAGGAGGAAGGGACTTGGTCAGAGAGCTGTCCAAGAACCCCATGGTCACTCTGACAGAGCACCTCTGTGAAGATGGGAGAACCTTCCAGAAGGACAACCATCTCTGCAGCACTCCACCAATCAGGACTTTATGGCAGAGTGGCCAGACGGAGGCCACTCCTCAGCAAAAGGCACATGACAGCCCACTTGGAGTTTTCCAAAAGGCACCTAAAGGACTTTCAGACCATGAGAAACAAGATTCTCTGGTCTGATGAAACCAAAATTTAACCCTTTGGCCTGAATGCCAAGGTTTACGTCTGGAGGAAACCAGGCACCGGTCATCATCAGGCCAATACCATCCCTACGGTGAAGCATGGTGGTGGCAGCATCATGCTGTAGGGATGTTTTTCAGTGGCAGGGAGACTAGTAAGGGTCAAGGGAAAGATGAACGAAGTAAAGTACAGAGAGATCCTTGATGAAAATCTGCTCGAGAGCGAAGGTTCACCTTCCAACAGGACAACAACCCTGCAGTAAGCACACAGTCAAGACATCGCAGGAGTGGCTTCAGGGCAAGTCTCTGAAAATCCTTGAGTGCCCCAACTAGAACCCGGACTTTAACCCTATCGAACATCTCTGGAGAGACCTGAAAATAGCTGTGCAGCGACGCTCCCCGTCCATCCTTGACAGAGCTTGAGAAGATCTGCAGAGAAGAATGGGAGAAACTCCCCAAATACAGGTGTGCCAAGCCTGTAGCGTCATACCCAAGAAGACTCAAGGCTGTAATTGCTGACAAAGGTGCTTCAACAAAGTACTGAGTAAAAGGTCTCAGTACTTATGTAAATGTGATATTGCCGTATTTTTTTAAACACATTTGCAAACATTTTTAAAAACTTGCTTTTGCTTTGTCATTATGGGGTATTGTGTGTAGTTTGATGAGGGGGGATTACATTCTAGAATAAGGTTGTATCGTAACAACATGTGGAGAAGTGAAGGGGTCTGAATACTGTAAAGGGAAAAGGGTGCCATTTGGGATGCATCTCTCATCTGAGGAAACAAATCATAGGACTACTCATTTAGCTCTATATATTTTTGGTGAGGGTGAGTTCATGTACTAATAAAATGAAAATGTCAGTACGCACATAGAAAAGTATCTTTTGAAATGGTGCAACTCAAGACTCTGATCTTATTAAACGTGAATTGATTTAATGTTGGAATGAGCATGAATAAGATAAATGAAAGATCTTATCGCACTGGAAACAGTGTGATGACTTCTATAGCAGTAGCCTGGTCCTAGATCTGTTTGTGCTGGCTTGCTAACTCCTGTGGTCATTGTCATGCCAAACCATGAATATCCTTGAATACAGTCTGTGATGACTTCTATAGCAGTAGCCTGGTCCTAGATCTGTTTGTGCTGGCTTGCTAACTCCTGTGGTCATTGTCATGCCAAACCATGAATATCCTTGAATACAGTCTGTGATGACTTCTATAGCAGTAGCCTGGTCCTAGATCTGTTTGTGCTGGCTTGCTAACTCCTGTGGTCATTGTCATGCCAAACCATGAATATTCTTGAATACAGTCTGTGATGACTCGTGCTTGAATTTGAATAATAAATGTAAATAATGCTGGTAGTCAATTTAACTGTACATGTTGGTAAATTAACTTGTATTGTTTCAAGAAATGATGAAAGAGATTGGTGTGTTGTTTCACTATCTAATCATGGCATGGTGTTGTTCAATGACAAACCTGTATTTGTTTAAAATCTATCAAATGATGGGTTTATTTCAGAGAGACAAATAATCATGTTTTTTAGCAAAATGCTGTATCCGCCTCACTCTCAGAGATTTAAATACTACTGCTAGGTATTACACAGTCAAAAGTAACAAATAACCACACTTTTAACAAAGACATTTACAAATAATACATTTGTGAAATAAATATAAAAATAAATATAATAAATATTAAATAGTCAGTACAGTAATATGAGATATGTATGTAAAACTTTTACATTTGAGTCATTTAGCAGATGCTCTTATCCAGAACAACTTAGTTAGTGCATTCATCTTAAGATAGCTAGGTGGGACAACCACATATAACATTCAAATATACAGGATACGAACATTCCATTCCAGCTAAACAATGGATATATAGCATTTAGCTAAAAAAAAGAAGTATTTTCATACACGTCTAAAATTGATGAATTAAATCATCTGAGAAGGGTAATATTAACACACGCATGAAGGTACGCATAAGCAATCATGTCATGTGAAAACAAACATACGTGACACATTGGTGGAAATAGCATTTTGGAAATAAAGTCTTCACATGTACATTACTGTTGTTCATATATTTTATAGGGAATCTTCTTGAAGAGTTTCCAGTACTTAAGCAGTAAAACATTCTAAATGCCAGCAGCAGCCCAACCCAAGCACTGGGAATGACTAATACTTAAAGGGCAACTCCACCACTTTTCAACCTCATTTCATGATCTACAGCACAACACCAAATCAAATCAAACTTTATTTGTCACAATGTTCCAAATACAACAAGTGTAGACTTAACCGTGAAATGCTTACTCACAAGCCCTTAACCAACTGTGCAGTTCAAGAAGAGTTGAGAATTTTTTTACCAAGTAGAATAAAATAAAAAAATAATCATAAAAAAGTAACACAATAAGAATAAGAATAATGAGGTTATATACAGGGGGTACAGAGTCACTGAGTCAGTGTCTAGGGGTACAGGTTAGTTGAGGTAATCTGTACATGTAGGTGGGGGCAAAGTGACTATGCATAGGTAACAAACAAACAGCGAGTAGTAGCAGTGTACAAAAGGGGGGAGGGGGGTCAATGTAAATTGTCCGGTGGCAATTTTATTAATTGTACAGCAGTTTTATGGCTTGGGGGTAGAAGCTTTTGAGGAGCCTCTTGGCCCTAGACTTAGCGCTCCGGTACCACTTGCCGTGCGGTAGCAGAGAGGACAGTCTATGACTTGGGTGACTGGAGTCTTTGACAACTTTATGGGCTTTCCTCTGATACCGCCTAGTATATAGGTCCTGGATGACAGGAAGCTTGGCCTGTACTGGGCCGTTTGCATTATTCTCTATAGCACCAGTGTTTATATATGTGAAAACAGCACATTTCTACGTTTTATAGAAAAAAGTATCAAGTTAAAAAAGGTTCCACCTTATGACATCATCAGAATGTAAAACATTTAAATAACACTGATTTTCAAATACTATGAGATCTGCAGTTATGTGGAGAGCAAGAACATACCCTCCTTCTGGCTAGAAACTCGTTGCAGGTTTTGAAAATCACTGTTTTTCTAACTTTTAATCCTACTCTGTAATGTCACAGACAAGTATTTTAACCTTTTTAACCACAGATCATAGAAATGCACCGTTTTCACATATGTAGACACTGGTATGGTGCTGAAGATAATGAATATGAGGAAAAGGGACGGAGCTGCCCTTTAAGTTGTCAAACCATAAGAGGTGGCCATACAGTACAAACAGATGTGGGGAGCAGCTCAGCTCTCAGGTGAAGGGAGTTAGTTAAGGAGTGGACTTCCTGTTATTGAATAGACTCTAAATAGCCTATACTTGTAGGCCGTCCTGTACTAAATGTCTGCGTATCAAAGGGCACCCTATTCCCTACATAGTGCACTGCTTTTGATCAGAGCCCTATGGGTGATGGGGTGGCATTTGGGACCCAGCCTCTACCTATTCTCTCTGTATTGTATGACTGATTGCGAGCCTATGTATATCTCTTCCTGACTTGGCCTTGTGGTTTGTAGTTACTCCAGACCTTAGAATGGAAGGAGTGAGGAGATGACGAGGATGATGATGGCTGACAATGGATGCCATGTTAGAAACAGCCACATCTGCTCCTTGCATTAACTGGTACCCTGTTGATGTGTTATGTGACAGCACCATAGCTAAACAAAACCTGTGTTAAATAGGTGGAAATAGATGGAAATAGATGTGGCATTCACAAGGAAGGAAACATAATGAATGTAGACACGAACAGGTCAGTTACAATGAAGAGAACGCAGGGATCACAGACACAAACTGATGTGCAGGTGGAGCGGCTGACTGTTTACCTATTTTAGCCCTTCAACCAACCTTTGTTGGTGCAGCCTTCACCCTGTAGATACCCTTCACCCTGTAGATACCCTTCACCCTGTAGATACCCTTCACCCTGTAGATACCCTTCACCCTGTAGATACCCTTCACCCTGTAGTCATCCTACACCCTGTAGATACCCTTCACCCTGTAGATACCCTTCACCCTGTAGATACCCTTCACCCTGTAGATACCCTTCACCCTGTAGATACCCTTCACCCTGTAGATACCCTTCACCCTGTAGTCATCCTACACCCTGTAGATACCCTTCACCCTGTAGATACCCTTCACCCTGTAGATACCCTTCACCCTGTAGATACCCTTCACCCTGTAGTCATCCTACACCCTGTAGATACCCTTCACCCTGTAGATACCCTTCACCCTGTAGATACCCTTCACCCTGTAGATACCCTTCACCCTGTAGTCATCCTACACCCTGTAGATACCCTTCACCCTGTAGATACCCTTCACCCTGTAGTCATCCTACACCCTGTAGATACCCTTCACCCTGTAGATACCCTTCACCCTGTAGTCATCCTACACCCTGTAGATACCCTTCACCCTGTAGATACCCTTCACCCTGTAGTCATCCTACACCCTGTAGATACCCTTCACCCTGTAGATACCCTTCACCCTGTAGATACCCTTCACCCTGTAGATACCCTTCACCCTGTAGATACCCTTCACCCTGTAGTCATCCTACACCCTGTAGATACCCTTCACCCTGTAGTCATCCTACACCCTGTAGATACCCTTCACCCTGTAGTCATCCTACACCCTGTAGATACCCTTCACCCTGTAGTCATCCTACACCCTGTAGATACCCTTCACCCTGTAGTCATCCTACACCCTGTAGATACCCTTCACCCTGTAGTCATCCTACACCCTGTAGATACCCTTCACCCTGTAGATACCCTTCACCCTGTAGTCATCCTACACCCTGTAGATACCCTTCACCCTGTAGTCATCCTACACCCTGTAGATACCCTTCACCCTGTAGTCATCCTGCACCCTGTAGATACCCTTCACCCTGTAGATACCCTTCACCCTGTAGTCATTCTACACCCTGTAGATACCCTTCACCTTGTAGTCATCCTACACCCTGTAGATACCCTTCACCCTGTAGTCATCCTACACCCTGTAGATACCCTTCACCCTGTAGTCATCCTACACCCTGTAGATACCCTTCACCCTGTAGTCATCCTACACCCTGTAGATACCCTTCACCCTGTAGATACCCTTCACCCTGTAGATACCCTTCACCCTGTAGTCATCCTACACCCTGTAGATACCCTTCACCCTGTAGTCATCCTACACCCTGTAGATACCCTTCACCCTGTAGATACCCTTCACCCTGTAGTCATCCTACACCCTGTAGATACCCTTCACCCTGTAGTCATCCTACACCCTGTAGATACCCTTCACCCTGTAGATACCCTTCACCATGTAGTCATCCTACACCATGTAGATACCCTTCACCCTGTAGTCATCCTACACCCTGTAGATACCCTTCACCCTGTAGATACCCTTCACCCTGTAGTCATCCTACACCCTGTAGATACCCTTCACCCTGTAGTCATCCTACACCCTGTAGATACTCTTCACCCTTTAGTCATCCTACACCCTATAGATACCCTTCACCCTGTAGATACCCTTCACCCTGTAGATACCCTTCACCCTGTAGTCATCCTACACCGTGTAGATACCCTTCACCCTGTAGTCATCCTACACCCTGTAGATACCCTTCACCCTGTAGTCATCCTACACCCTGTAGATACCCTTCACCCTGTAGATACCCTTCACCCTGTAGTCATCCTACACCCTGTAGATACCCTTCACCCTGTAGTCATCCTACACCCTGTAGATACCCTTCACCCTGTAGTCATCCTACACCCTGTAGATACCCTTCACCCTGTAGTCATCCTACACCCTGTAGATACCCTTCACCCTGTAGTCATCCTACACCCTGTAGATACCCTTCACCCTGTAGATACCCTTCACCCTGTAGATACCCTTCACCCTGTAGTCATCCTACACCCTGTAGATACCCTTCACCCTGTAGTCATCCTACACCCTGTAGATACTCTTCACCCTTTAGTCATCCTACACCCTATAGATACCCTTCACCCTGTAGATACCCTTCACCCTGTAGATACCCTTCACCCTGTAGATACCCTTCACCCTGTAGTCATCCTACACCGTGTAGATACCCTTCACCCTGTAGTCATCCTACACCCTGTAGATACCCTTCACCCTGTAGTCATCCTACACCCTGTAGATACCCTTCACCCTGTAGTCATCCTACACCCTGTAGATACCCTTCACCCTGTAGTCATCCTACACCCTGTAGATACCCTTCACCCTGTAGTCATCCTACACCCTGTAGATACCCTTCACCCTGTAGTCATCCTACACCCTGTAGATACTCTTCACCCTTTAGTCATCCTACACCCTATAGATACCCTTCACCCTGTAGATACCCTTCACCCTGTAGATACCCTTCACCCTGTAGTCATCCTACACCCTGTAGATACCCTTCACCCTGTAGTCATCCTACACCCTGTAGATACTCTTCACCCTGTAGATACCCTTCACCCTGTAGATACCCTTCACCCTGTAGTCATCCTACACCCTGTAGATACTCTTCACCCTTTAGTCATCCTACACCCTATAGATACCCTTCACCCTTTAGTCATCCTACACCCTGTAGATACCCTTCACCCTGTAGATTCCCTTCACCCTGTAGATACCCTTCACCCTGTAGTCATCCTACACCCTGTAGATACCCTTCACCCTGTAGTCATCCTACACCCTGTAGATACCCTTCACCCTGTAGTCATCCTACACCCTATAGATACCCTTCACCCTTTAGTCATCCTTCACCCTGTAGATACCCTTCACCCTGTAGATACCCTGCATCCTGTAGATACTCTTCACCCTTTAGTCATCCTACACCCTGTAGATACCCTACACCCTGTAGATACCCTTCACCCTGTAGATACCCTTCACCCTTTAGTCATCCTACACCCTGTAGATACCCTTCACCCTGTAGATACCCTTCACCCTGTAGATACCCTTCACCCTGTAGTCATCCTACACCCTGTAGATACCCTTCACCCTGTAGATACCCTGCATCCTGTAGATACTCTTCACCCTGTATTCATCCTACACCCTGTAGATACCCTTCACCCTGTAGATACCCTTCACCCTGTAGTCATCCTACACCCTGTAGATACCCTTCACCCTGTAGTCATCCTACACCCTGTAGATACCCTTCACCCTGTAGTCATCCTACACCCTGTAGATACCCTTCACCCTGTAGTCATCCTACACCCTGTAGATACCCTTCACCCTGTAGTCATCCTACACCGTGTAGATACCCTTCACCCTGTAGTCATCCTACACCCTGTAGATACCCTTCACCCTGTAGTCATCCTACACTCTGTAGATACCCTTCACCCTGTAGATACCCTTCACCCTGTAGATACCCTTCACCCTGTAGTCATCCTACACCCTGTAGATACCCTTCACCCTGTAGTCATCCTACACCCTGTAGATACTCTTCACCCTTTAGTCATCCTACACCCTATAGATACCCTTCACCCTGTAGATACCCTTCACCCTGTAGATACCCTTCACCCTGTAGATACTCTTCACCCTGTAGTCATCCTACACCGTGTAGATACCCTTCACCCTGTAGTCATCCTACACCCTGTAGATACCCTTCACCATGTAGTCATCCTACACCCTGTAGATACCCTTCACCCTGTAGATACCCTTCACCCTGTAGTCATCCTACACCCTGTAGATACCCTTCACCCTGTAGTCATCCTACACCCTGTAGATACCCTTCACCCTGTAGTCATCCTACACCCTGTAGATACCCTTCACCCTGTAGTCATCCTACACCCTGTAGATACCCTTCACCCTGTAGTCATCGTACACCCTGTAGATACCCTTCACCCTGTAGTCATCCTACACCCTGTAGATACCCTTCACCCTGTAGTCATCCTACACCCTGTAGATACCCTTCACCCTGTAGTCATCCTACACCCTGTAGATACCCTTCACCCTGTAGTCATCGTACACCCTGTAGATACCCTTCACCCTGTAGTCATCCTACACCCTGTAGATACCCTTCACCGTGTAGTCATCCTACACCCTGTAGATACCCTTCACCCTGTAGTCATCCTACACCCTGTAGATACCCTTTACCCTGTAGTCATCCTTCACCCTGTAGATACCATACACCCTGTAGTCATCATACACCCTGTAGATACCCTTCACCCTGTAGATACCCTCCACCCTGTTGATACCCTTCAACCTGTAGATACCCTACACCCTGTTGATTCCCTACACCCTGTAGACATCCTACACCCTGTGACACAGTCTTTTGTCTGTATTCCTCTCTCTACAATGCCCATACCATAACCCCACCATGAGGCATTCTGTTCACAACGCTGACATCAGCAAACCTCTCGTCCACACGGCGCCTAACATGCTGTCTGCCATCTGCCCGGTACAGTTGAAACCGGGATTAAATCCTTGAAGAGCACACTTTTCCAGCGTGCGAGTGGCCATCGAAGGTGAGCATTTGCCCACTGAAGTTGGTTACGACGCCAATCTGCAGTCAGGCCAAGACCCTGGTGAGGACGACGAGCACTCAGATGAGCTTCCCTGAGACGGTTTCTGACAGTTTGTGCAGAAATTCTTCGGCTGTGCAAACACACCGTTTCATCAGCTGCCCGGGTGGCTGGTCTAAGACGATCCCGCAGATGAAGAAGCCTGGTGCGGCGGTCCGGGGCTGGCGTGGTTACACCATGTCTGCAGTTGTGAGGCCAGTTGGACGTATTGCCAAATTCTCAAATTCTCTTCTTGATATACCATGCTTGTCAGGTGGATGGATTACCTTGGCAAAAGAGAAATGCTCACTAACAGGGATGTAAACACATTTGTGCAAAAAAAGTGAGATAAATAAGTATGGAACATTTCAGATATCTTTTATTTCAGCTCCTGAAACATGGGACCAACACTTTTACATGTTGCATTTATATGTTAGTTCAGTATAAATACTCCATACTGTGTTTTCTCTCTCCTCATAGCCTATTTTCTACTGTAAAACCGTTTCTCCGCAGATGTTGCCTTGTGTCGTTACTAAGATACCCGGGTTAACAACAGTAAGTATGCATGGTAATCTGCTGAGCAGGGGAGCTACGCTAGCACGCTCACACACAGCTCAATGCACAATGGTAGACAAATAAGCCCTTTCATATTTACCCACCCCCCTGGATAGTCTGGGATGGACGGAAACGAAGGACATACAGACCCTCGCTATATCCCAAATGGCACCTTATTTCCTTCATGTCCCTATGTACCCTGGTCAAAAGAAGTGCACTATATAGGGAATAGGGTGCCATTTGGGACGTGATCTCTAACATGGATGGGAAAGAGGGGGGGGACAGGACGCCCTGTTTTGGTGTATTTTTATTTAGAATAGGGAGTTATATTTTAAGGCACATATTACGACACAACACATTGTCTTAGTGGCTTGGACTGATCCCGTTGTAGATGGAGGATCCCTATTCCCCAACATTGGACCTCCCTGCTTTTGGGTTTTCTAGCTGTATGGGATTCTATTTTATATTCTATTCTATGTTATATGCGCTTCTGTAATATATATTCCCCATCTATTCCCATTGTACACAAATGCATACTGCAGTTTGTTCTAATACATTTCACATTTTGGTCATTTAGCAGACGCTCTTATCCAGAGAGACTTAACTGCCTACTAGGAAAGTGGATTATTTTGTTTTCACAAATATACCTTTAAAAGTCCATACATCACACACGCACCTCACACGTCACACACACCTAATCACATGCACACACACACCTCACACGTCACACACACCTAATCACATGCACACACACACCTCACACGTCACACACACCTAATCACATGCACACACACACCTCACACGTCACACACACCTAATCACATGCACACACACACCTCACACGTCACACACACCTAATCACATGCACACACGCACCTCACACGTCACACACACCTAATCACATGCACACACGCACCTCACACGTCACACACACCTAATCACATGCACACACGCACCTCACACGTCACACACACCTAATCACATGCGCACACACACCTCACACGTCACACACACCTAATCACATGCACACACACACCTCACACGTCACACACACCTAATCACATGCACACACGCACCTCACACGTCACACACACCTAATCACATGCACACACACACCTCACACGTCACACACACCTAATCACATGCACACACGCACCTCACACGTCACACACACCTAATCACATGCACACACGCACCTCACACGTCACACACACCTAATCACATGCACACACGCACCTCACACGTCACACACACCTAATCACATGCACACACGCACCTCACACGTCACACACACCTAATCACATGCACACACACACCTCACACGTCACACACACCTAATCACATGCACACACACACCTCACACGTCACACACACCTAATCACATGCACACACACACCTCACACGTCACACACACCTAATCACATGCACACACACACCTCACACGTCACACACACCTAATCACATGCACACACACACCTCACACGTCACACACACCTAATCACATGCACACACACACCTCACACGTCACACACACCTAATCACATGCACACACACACCTCACACGTCACACACACCTAATCACATGCACACACACACCTCACACGTCACACACACCTAATCACATGCACACACACACCTCACACGTCACACACACCTAATCACATGCACACACACACACCTCACACGTCACACACACCTAATCACATGCACACACACACACCTCACACGTCACACACACCTAATCACATGCACACACACACCTCACACGTCACACACACCTAATCACATGCACACACACACCTCACACGTCACACACACCTAATCACATGCACACACACACCTCACACGTCACACACACCTAATCACATGCACACACGCACCTCACACGTCACACACACCTAATCACATGCACACACGCACCTCACACGTCACACACACCTAATCACATGCACACACGCACCTCACACGTCACACACACCTAATCACATGCACACACGCACCTCACACGTCACACACACCTAATCACATGCACACACACACCTCACACGTCACACACACCTAATCACATGCACACACACACCTCACACGTCACACACACCTAATCACATGCACACACACACCTCACACGTCACACACACCTAATCACATGCACACACACACCTCACACGTCACACACACCTAATCACATGCACACACACACCTCACACGTCACACACACCTAATCACATGCACACACACACCTCACACGTCACACACACCTAATCACATGCACACACACACCTCACACCTCACACACACCTAATCACATGCACACACGCACACTCAGCAATTCAGTGCCTCAGGCAGACTGTGGTTATGGAGAATTTTTTAATCATAGTTTGTGTGTCCGTCCTGTTGCCTGACAACTTATAGTATATTTACATTCTTCACTGATCCATTTCATTACTGGTAGCTTTACAGCTTTATCTATCATTCTCATAGCTTGTAAATGTACTCTCTTTTTGCAGTTTCCATCCACCCTTTTAAACTGTTAACACACGCACACATAGACACACGCGCGCACCCTCTACTCCTCAGTGATAGTGTAGTGACAGACAGGAGGGCCCAAATTAAATGATTCCCTTACCCATAATGCCTAGCTGCTCTACCAGTAGTTCATTAATGTGCTGAGTTCCGATAGTGGAACAACACAGAGGGCCCCCGCCATCGCTCCGACAATCCCTCATCTCTACGAGACTCTACAATTGATCACCAATACAATTGCTAACTAGAGAAAATTTAATTGGGAGCCTTACCATTGTTTGTTAACCACTGTGGCAGTGGGGAATGCTGGAATCAGGGCCAGACGGATTACCAGGTCGTGTACTGCGAGCATGCGCTGACCAACTGGCAGGTGTCTTCACTGCCATTTCAACCTCTCCCTGTCCGAGTCTGTAATACCAACATGTTTTAAGCATACCACCATAGTCCCTGTGCCCAAGAACACTAAGGTAACCTGCCTAAATGACTACTTCTGTAGCCATCAAGTGCTTTGAAAGGCTGGTCATGGCTCACATCAACACTATTATCCCAGAAACCCTAGTCCCACTCAATCTGCATACCGCCCCAACAGATCCGCAGATGATGCAATCTCTATTGCACTCCACACTGCCCTTTCCCACCTGGACAAAAGGAACACCTATGTGAGAATGCTATTAATTGACTACAGCTCACCGTACAAAACCATAGTGCCCTCAAAGCTCAGCAATAAGCCAAGGACCCTGGGACTAAACACCTCCCTCTGCAACTGGATCCTGGACTTCCTGACGGGCCGCTCCCAGGTGGTGAGGGTAGGCAGCAACACATCCGCCAACTTGATCCTCAACACAGGGGCCCCTCAGGGGTGCGTGCTCAGGTTTCTTGGCGTCCACATCACCAACAAACTAACATGGTCTATGCACACCAAGACAGTCGTGAAGAGGGCACGACAACACCTATTCCCCCTGAGGAGACTGAAAAGGTTTGGCATGGGTCCTCAGATCCTCAAAAGGTTCTACAGCTGCACCATCGAGAGCATCCTGATGGGTTGCATCACTGCCTGGTATGGCAACTGCTCAGCCTCCGACCGCAAGGCTCTCTAGAGGGTAGTGCGTACGGCCCAGTACATCACTGAGGCCAAGCTTCCTGCCATGCAGGACCTCTATACCAGGCCGTGTCAGAGGAAAGCCCTGAAAATTGTCAAAGACTCCAGCCACGTAATTCATAGACTGTCCTCTCTGCTACCACACGACAAGCGGTACCGGAGCGCCAAGTCTACGTCCAAGAGGCTTCTAAAGTCTAGCTAACTCTACTGGAACTGTAGGTAGATTCTGGTCTGGGTGCTCTGCCTCTCATCTAACTCTACTGGAACTGTAGGTAGATTCTGGTCTGGGTGCTCTGCCTCTCATCTAACTCTACTGGAACTGTAGGTAGATTCTGGTCTGGGTGCTCTGCCTCTCATCTAACTCTACTGGAACTGTAGGTAGATTCTGGTCTGGGTGCTCTGCCTCTCATCTAACTCTACTGGAACTGTAGGTAGATTCTGGTCTGGGTGCTCTGCCTCTCATCTAACTCTACTGGAACTGTAGGTAGATTCTGGTCTGGGTGCTCTGCCTCTCATCTAACTCTACTGGAACTGTAGGTAGATTCTGGTCTGGGTGCTCTGCCTCTCATCTAACTCTACTGGAACTGTAGGTAGATTCTGGTCTGGGTGCTCTGCCTCTCATCTAACTCTACTGGAACTGTAGGTAGATTCTGGTCTGGGTGCTCTGCCTCTCATCTAACTCTACTGGAACTGTAGGTAGATTCTGGTCTGGGTGCTCTGCCTCTCATCTAACTCTACTGGAACTGTAGGTAGATTCTGGTCTGGGTGCTCTGCCTCTCATCTAACTCTACTGGAACTGTAGGTAGATTCTGGTCTGGGTGCTCTGCCTCTCATCTAACTCTACTGGAACTGTAGGTAGATTCTGTTCTGGGTGCTCTGCCTCTCATCTAACTCTACTGGAACTGTAGGTAGATTCTGGTCTGGGTGCTCTGCCTCTCATCTAACTCTACTGGAACTGTAGGTAGATTCTGGTCTGGGTGCTCTGCCTCTCATCTAACTCTACTGGAACTGTAGGTAGATTCTGGTCTGGGTGCTCTGCCTCTCATCTAACTCTACTGGAACTGTAGGTAGATTCTGTTCTGGGTGCTCTGCCTCTCATCTAACTCTACTGGAACTGTAGGTAGATTCTGGTCTGGGTGCTCTGCCTCTCATCTAACTCTACTGGAACTGAAGGTAGATTCTGGTCTGGGTGCTCTGCCTCTCATCTAACTCTACTGGAACTGTAGGTAGATTCTGGTCTGGGTGCTCTGCCTCTCATCTAACTCTACTGGAACTGTAGGTAGATTCTGGTCTGGGTGCTCTGCCTCTCATCTAACTCTACTGGAACTGTAGGTAGATTCTGGTCTGGGTGCTCTGCCTCTCATCTAACTCTACTGGAACTGTAGGTAGATTCTGGTCTGGGTGCTCTGCCTCTCATCTAACTCTACTGGAACTGTAGGTAGATTCTGGTCTGGGTGCTCTGCCTCTCATCTAACTCTACTGGAACTGTAGGTAGATTCTGGTCTGGGTGCTCTGCCTCTCATCTAACTCTACTGGAACTGTAGGTAGATTCTGGTCTGGGTGCTCTGCCTCTCATCTAACTCTACTGGAACTGTAGGTAGATTCTGGTCTGGGTGCTCTGCCTCTCATCTAACTCTACTGGAACTGTAGGTAGATTCTGGTCTGGGTGCTCTGCCTCTCATCTAACTCTACTGGAACTGTAGGTAGATTCTGGTCTGGGTGCTCTGCCTCTCATCTAACTCTACTGGAACTGTAGGTAGATTCTGGTCTGGGTGCTCTGCCTCTCATCTAACTCTACTGGAACTGTAGGTAGATTCTGGTCTGGGTGCTCTGCCTCTCATCTAACTCTACTGGAACTGTAGGTAGATTCTGTTCTGGGTGCTCTGCCTCTCATCTAACTCTACTGGAACTGTAGGTAGATTCTGGTCTGGGTGCTCTGCCTCTCATCTAACTCTACTGGAACTGTAGGTAGATTCTGGTCTGGGTGCTCTGCCTCTCATCTAACTCTACTGGAACTGTAGGTAGATTCTGGTCTGGGTGCTCTGCCTCTCATCTAACTCTACTGGAACTGTAGGTAGATTCTGTTCTGGGTGCTCTGCCTCTCATCTAACTCTACTGGAACTGTAGGTAGATTCTGGTCTGGGTGCTCTGCCTCTCATCTAACTCTACTGGAACTGAAGGTAGATTCTGGTCTGGGTGCTCTGCCTCTCATCTAACTCTACTGGAACTGTAGGTAGATTCTGGTCTGGGTGCTCTGCCTCTCATCTAACTCTACTGGAACTGTAGGTAGATTCTGGTCTGGGTGCTCTGCCTCTCATCTAACTCTACTGGAACTGTAGGTAGATTCTGGTCTGGGTGCTCTGCCTCTCATCTAACTCTACTGGAACTAGGTAGGTGGGTGCTCTGCCTCTCATCTAATTGGAACTGTTCTGGGTGCTCTGCCTCTCATCTAACTCTACTGGAACTGTAGGTAGATTCTGGTCTGGGTGCTCTGCCTCTCATCTAACTCTACTGGAACTGTAGGTAGATTCTGGTCTGGGTGCTCTGCCTCTCATCTAACTCTACTGGAACTGTAGGTAGATTCTGGTCTGGGTGCTCTGCCTCTCATCTAACTCTACTGGAACTGTAGGTAGATTCTGGTCTGGGTGCTCTGCCTCTCATCTAACTCTACTGGAACTGTAGGTAGATTCTGGTCTGGGTGCTCTGCCTCTCATCTAACTCTACTGGAACTGTAGGTAGATTCTGGTCTGGGTGCTCTGCCTCTCATCTAACTCTACTGGAACTGTAGGTAGATTCTGGTCTGGGTGCTCTGCCTCTCATCTAACTCTACTGGAACTGTAGGTAGATTCTGGTCTGGGTGCTCTGCCTCTCATCTAACTCTACTGGAACTGTAGGTAGATTCTGGTCTGGGTGCTCTGCCTCTCATCTAACTCTACTGGAACTGTAGGTAGATTCTGGTCTGGGTGCTCTGCCTCTCATCTAACTCTACTGGAACTGTAGGTAGATTCTGGTCTGGGTGCTCTGCCTCTCATCTAACTCTACTGGAACTGTAGGTAGATTCTGGTCTGGGTGCTCTGCCTCTCATCTAACTCTACTGGAACTGTAGGTAGATTCTGGTCTGGGTGCTCTGCCTCTCATCTAACTCTACTGGAACTGTAGGTAGATTCTGGTCTGGGTGCTCTGCCTCTCATCTAACTCTACTGGAACTGTAGGTAGATTCTGGTCTGGGTGCTCTGCCTCTCATCTAACTCTACTGGAACTGTAGGTAGATTCTGGTCTGGGTGCTCTGCCTCTCATCTAACTCTACTGGAACTGTAGGTAGATTCTGGTCTGGGTGCTCTGCCTCTCATCTAACTCTACTGGAACTGTAGGTAGATTCTGGTCTGGGTGCTCTGCCTCTCATCTAACTCTACTGGAACTGTAGGTAGATTCTGGTCTGGGTGCTCTGCCTCTCATCTAACTCTACTGGAACTGTAGGTAGATTCTGGTCTGGGTGCTCTGCCTCTCATCTAACTCTACTGGAACTGTAGGTAGATTCTGGTCTGGGTGCTCTGCCTCTCATCTAACTCTACTGGAACTGTAGGTAGATTCTGGTCTGGGTGCTCTGCCTCTCATCTAACTCTACTGGAACTGTAGGTAGATTCTGGTCTGGGTGCTCTGCCTCTCATCTAACTCTACTGGAACTGTAGGTAGATTCTGGTCTGGGTGCTCTGCCTCTCATCTAACTCTACTGGAACTGTAGGTAGATTCTGGTCTGGGTGCTCTGCCTCTCATCTAACTCTACTGGAACTGTAGGTAGATTCTGGTCTGGGTGCTCTGCCTCTCATCTAACTCTACTGGAACTGTAGGTAGATTCTGGTCTGGGTGCTCTGCCTCTCATCTAACTCTACTGGAACTGTAGGTAGATTCTGGTCTGGGTGCTCTGCCTCTCATCTAACTCTACTGGAACTGTAGGTAGATTCTGGTCTGGGTGCTCTGCCTCTCATCTAACTCTACTGGAACTGTAGGTAGATTCTGGTCTGGGTGCTCTGCCTCTCATCTAACTCTACTGGAACTGTAGGTAGATTCTGGTCTGGGTGCTCTGCCTCTCATCTAACTCTACTGGAACTGTAGGTAGATTCTGGTCTGGGTGCTCTGCCTCTCATCTAACTCTACTGGAACTGTAGGTAGATTCTGGTCTGGGTGCTCTGCCTCTCATCTAACTCTACTGGAACTGTAGGTAGATTCTGGTCTGGGTGCTCTGCCTCTCATCTAACTCTACTGGAACTGTAGGTAGATTCTGGTCTGGGTGCTCTGCCTCTCATCTAACTCTACTGGAACTGTAGGTAGATTCTGGTCTGGGTGCTCTGCCTCTCATCTAACTCTACTGGAACTGTAGGTAGATTCTGGTCTGGGTGCTCTGCCTCTCATCTAACTCTACTGGAACTGTAGGTAGATTCTGGTCTGGGTGCTCTGCCTCTCATCTAACTCTACTGGAACTGTAGGTAGATTCTGGTCTGGGTGCTCTGCCTCTCATCTAACTCTACTGGAACTGTAGGTAGATTCTGGTCTGGGTGCTCTGCCTCTCATCTAACTCTACTGGAACTGTAGGTAGATTCTGGTCTGGGTGCTCTGCCTCTCATCTAACTCTACTGGAACTGAAGGTAGATTCTGGTCTGGGTGCTCTGCCTCTCATCTAACTCTACTGGAACTGTAGGTAGATTCTGGTCTGGGTGCTCTGCCTCTCATCTAACTCTACTGGAACTGTAGGTAGATTCTGGTCTGGGTGCTCTGCCTCTCATCTAACTCTACTGGAACTGTAGGTAGATTCTGGTCTGGGTGCTCTGCCTCTCATCTAACTCTACTGGAACTGTAGGTAGATTCTGGTCTGGGTGCTCTGCCTCTCATCTAACTCTACTGGAACTGTAGGTAGATTCTGTTCTGGGTGCTCTGCCTCTCATCTAACTCTACTGGAACTGTAGGTAGATTCTGGTCTGGGTGCTCTGCCTCTCATCTAACTCTACTGGAACTGTAGGTAGATTCTGGTCTGGGTGCTCTGCCTCTCATCTAACTCTACTGGAACTGTAGGTAGATTCTGGTCTGGGTGCTCTGCCTCTCATCTAACTCTACTGGAACTGTAGGTAGATTCTGGTCTGGGTGCTCTGCCTCTCATCTAACTCTACTGGAACTGTAGGTAGATTCTGGTCTGGGTGCTCTGCCTCTCATCTAACTCTACTGGAACTGTAGGTAGATTCTGGTCTGGGTGCTCTGCCTCTCATCTAACTCTACTGGAACTGTAGGTAGATTCTGGTCTGGGTGCTCTGCCTCTCATCTAACTCTACTGGAACTGTAGGTAGATTCTGGTCTGGGTGCTCTGCCTCTCATCTAACTCTACTGGAACTGTAGGTAGATTCTGGTCTGGGTGCTCTGCCTCTCATCTAACTCTACTGGAACTGTAGGTAGATTCTGGTCTGGGTGCTCTGCCTCTCATCTAACTCTACTGGAACTGTAGGTAGATTCTGGTCTGGGTGCTCTGCCTCTCATCTAACTCTACTGGAACTGTAGGTAGATTCTGGTCTGGGTGCTCTGCCTCTCATCTAACTCTACTGGAACTGTAGGTAGATTCTGGTCTGGGTGCTCTGCCTCTCATCTAACTCTACTGGAACTGTAGGTAGATTCTGGTCTGGGTGCTCTGCCTCTCATCTAACTCTACTGGAACTGTAGGTAGATTCTGGTCTGGGTGCTCTGCCTCTCATCTAACTCTACTGGAACTGTAGGTAGATTCTGGTCTGGGTGCTCTGCCTCTCATCTAACTCTACTGGAACTGTAGGTAGATTCTGGTCTGGGTGCTCTGCCTCTCATCTAACTCTACTGGAACTGTAGGTAGATTCTGGTCTGGGTGCTCTGCCTCTCATCTAACTCTACTGGAACTGTAGGTAGATTCTGGTCTGGGTGCTCTGCCTCTCATCTAACTCTACTGGAACTGTAGGTAGATTCTGGTCTGGGTGCTCTGCCTCTCATCTAACTCTACTGGAACTGTAGGTAGATTCTGGTCTGGGTGCTCTGCCTCTCATCTAACTCTACTGGAACTGTAGGTAGATTCTGGTCTGGGTGCTCTGCCTCTCATCTAACTATACTGGAACTGTAGGTAGATTCTGGTCTGGGTGCTCTGCCTCTCATCTAACTATACTGGAACTGTAGGTAGATTCTGGTCTGGGTGCTCTGCCTCTCATCTAACTCTACTGGAACTGTAGGTAGATTCTGGTCTGGGTGCTCTGCCTCTCATCTAACTCTACTGGAACTGTAGGTAGATTCTGGTCTGGGTGCTCTGCCTCTCATCTAACTCTACTGGAACTGTAGGTAGATTCTGGTCTGGGTGCTCTGCCTCTCATCTAACTCTACTGGAACTGTAGGTAGATTCTGGTCTGGGTGCTCTGCCTCTCATCTAACTCTACTGGAACTGTAGGTAGATTCTGGTCTGGGTGCTCTGCCTCTCATCTCTCATGGAACTAACTCTACTGGAACTGTAGGTAGAATCTGGTCTGGGTGCTCTGCCTCTCATCTAACTCTACTGGAACTGTAGGTAGATTCTGGTCTGGGTGCTCTGCCTCTCATCTAACTCTACTGGAACTGTAGGTAGATTCTGGTCTGGGTGCTCTGCCTCTCATCTAACTCTACTGGAACTGTAGGTAGATTCTGGTCTGGGTGCTCTGCCTCTCATCTAACTCTACTGGAACTGTAGGTAGATTCTGGTCTGGGTGCTCTGCCTCTCAACTAACTCTACTGGAACTGTAGGTAGATTCTGGTCTGGGTGCTCTGCCTCTCATCTAACTCTACTGGAACTGTAGGTAGATTCTGTTCTGGGTGCTCTGCCTCTCATCTAACTCTACTGGAACTGTAGGTAGATTCTGGTCTGGGTGCTCTGCCTCTCATCTAACTCTACTGGAACTGTAGGTAGATTCTGGTCTGGGTGCTCTGCCTCTCATCTAACTCTACTGGAACTGTAGGTAGATTCTGTTCTGGGTGCTCTGCCTCTCATCTAACTCTACTGGAACTGTAGGTAGATTCTGGTCTGGGTGCTCTGCCTCTCATCTAACTCTACTGGAACTGAAGGTAGATTCTGGTCTGGGTGCTCTGCCTCTCATCTAACTCTACTGGAACTGTAGGTAGATTCTGGTCTGGGTGCTCTGCCTCTCATCTAACTCTACTGGAACTGTAGGTAGATTCTGGTCTGGGTGCTCTGCCTCTCATCTAACTCTACTGGAACTGTAGGTAGATTCTGGTCTGGGTGCTCTGCCTCTCATCTAACTATACTGGAACTGTAGGTAGATTCTGGTCTGGGTGCTCTGCCTCTCATCTAACTCTACTGGAACTGTAGGTAGATTCTGGTCTGGGTGCTCTGCCTCTCATCTAACTCTACTGGAACTGTAGGTAGATTCTGGTCTGGGTGCTCTGCCTCTCATCTAACTCTACTGGAACTGTAGGTAGATTCTGGTCTGGGTGCTCTGCCTCTCATCTAACTCTACTGGAACTGTAGGTAGATTCTGGTCTGGGTGCTCTGCCTCTCATCTAACTATACTGGAACTGTAGGTAGATTCTGGTCTGGGTGCTCTGCCTCTCATCTAACTCTACTGGAACTGTAGGTAGATTCTGGTCTGGGTGCTCTGCCTCAACTAACTATACTGGAACTGTAGTTATCTAGATGATCTCTCGCTCTCTATTTACTCACTCACTCACTGTGTGTGCGTGCGTGTGTAGCGACTGTAGTGATATGAACTGCAGCGGCCACGTGTGTGCGTGTGTGCGCGTGTGTGCATGTGTGTGCTTGCACGTGCGTGTGTGTGCGTGTAAGCAGCATGACTCAGGTCTTACCAGATTCTTCCTGTTGCCTCAGTCATCAGTCTGAGGCCTTGCTTCACTCCACTCTGCTTACTAGTCCAACTCACAATTCAATCAACACACAGTCCAACACAGAGCTAATTAGACAGTGGAGAAACACACACACACACACACACACACACACACACACACACACACACACACACACACACACACACACACACACATTCACACACAGTAAATGAAACCAAGAGATTTGGTGTGAATCATCTGTGAAGTGAGGAAAAAAACAAGTTATTTTTCTCACACTTCCAGGAGCAAATGTTGTTCAAGAGGTCTTGTAATGTTTTGTATTGAGTTCCAACAAATATTGACTCATCATTCTTTAATTAGGTCTTTTCATATTCTGAACTCCCACAAATACAGATCCATGACATTGACCGTACTGCAGCATGCAGCAGAAACTAACACGTTCCCACACCCACGTACGCACGTGTGCTCTCTCTCTCTCTCACACACACACACACACACACACACACACACACACACACACACACACACACACACACACACACACACACACACACACACACACACACACACACACACACACACACACACACACACACACACACACACACACACACACACACACACACACACACTTTCATAACTAAACTTTTGGGGGGACACAATTCAGTCCCATTCAAAATCCTCTTTTCCCTAAACCTAACCCTAATCTGTACCCTGACCTTAACCCGAAACCCAACCCTAAAACTCACCCAAGCTCCTAACCCTAAACCTAATTCTAACACGAGTTCTAATCTTAACCCTAAACCACCTAGAAATAGCATTTGACCTTGTGGGGACTGACAAAATGTCACAACAAGTATAGTTAAACACGTTCATACTCACACACACACACACACACAACCATACACACACAACTTGCTGTACATATCTCTCTGACCCCTGCTTACTACAGGACTTGAGATCTGACGCTGGGAGATTAAATGTCTTGTTTAATTACACCTGATTAGACCATGGAGGAACTCAAATCCCTCTTGATATAGCATCCCAAATGGCACCCTATTCCCTTTATAGTGCACTACTTTTGACCAGGGCCCACATGACTCTGGTCAAAAGTAGTGCACTATATAGGGAATAGGGTGCCATTTGGGACATAACCCTTATCAAGGAATGCGCTCCACTCTCAAAGTCAACACGTTGTACTTTCAAGGATATCCGCGACCCACAACCAAGCTTAATGGACAGAGACAAGGCTCCAGTTAGAAGTCAGCACCTGTGTGTGTGTGTGTGTGTGTGTGTTGTGTGTTGTGTTGTGTGTTTGTATGCTGACAGTGCAGACAGGCACTGTGGTGGTAGTGTACGGGGGTGAGGGGCGGAGGAGAGGAAGAGGTTCACCTGTCGGAAGAGAAGAGACCTCCACTGATAATAAACACCTGAAGATAAGTTGGTTCTGTCCTCTAAACTGCACCATCCTTCTAATCACCAACACTAATATCCTCTGAGCCGTGCAGTATTGACTTACTATGGAATCCATACTCTGTGGTTTGTTAGGAGTTGGTCTGTGGAGACCATAGTGGGTGTATTGGTTTGTTAGGAGGTGTTCTCTGGAGACCATAGTGGGTGTATTGGTTTGTTAGGAGGTGATCTGTGGAGACCACAGTGGGTGTATTGGTTTGTTAGGAGGTGATCTGTGGAGACCACAGTGGGTGTATTGGTTTGTTAGGAGGTGATCTGTGGAGACCACAGTGGGTGTATTGGTTTGTTAGGAGGTGATCTCTGGAGACCACAGTGGGTGTATTGGTTTGTTAGGAGGTGATCTGTGGAGACCACAGTGGGTGTATTGGTGTGTTAGGAGGTGATCTGTGGAGACCACAGTGGGTGTATTGGTTTGTTAGGAGGTGATCTGTGGAGACCACAGTGGGTGTATTGGTTTGTTAGGAGGTGATCAGTGGAGACCACAGTGGGTGTATTGGTTTGTTAGGAGGTGATCAGTGGAGACCACAGTGGGTGTATTGGTTTGTTAGGAGGTGATCTGTGGAGACCACAGTGGGTGTATTGGTTTGTTAAGAGGTGATCAGTGGAGACCACAGTGGGTGTATTGGTTTGTTAGGAGGTGATCAGTGGAGACCACAGTGGGTGTATTGGTTTGTTAGGAGGTGATCTGTGGAGACCACAGTGGGTGTATCGGTGATCTGTGGAGACCACAGTGGGTGTATTGGTTTGTTAGGAGGTGATCTGTGGAGACCACAGTGGGTGTATTGGTTTGTTAGGAGGTGATCAGTGGAGACCACAGTGGGTGTATTGGTTTGTTAGGAGGTGATCTGTGGAGACCACAGTGGGTGTATTGGTTTGTTCGGCGGTGATCAGTGGAGACCATTGGGGGAACATTGTACCATGGCGTACTCTCTTTCTAGTTCGTATACTAGAAAGTTGTTACAGTGTATGTGATCTGACAAGCCAAAACCCTATTTTTTTGGGGGCCCTCAAATTTTCAGTTCACATGGCCAGGATAGACTGCAGGCCTATTTCACCTGCTGTGATTGGTTCGTTACGCTGCTCATGTCTGTGGGATATTGGCTATTCTATTCTATATGTCCTGAGGGACATGTGTTGTGTTGCTGTGTTGGACGTAACCAATCAACTGCCTTGTTATCAGAACACCACTCGTTGTTGTTAAGCCTCTTTTCTCAGCACGTGAATAAAGTTTGGTACACTGAGGGTTCAAAAGTTGGCCAAGGTTAATTTAGTGAATGCTGATGCTCTTAGTACTCTGGCTAAACCGCGCTTTAAATACTTCTCTCTTCTCTTCAGGGTTTTTATAAACCTCTTCTGACGAACATGAGTTAATGACAAACTGCAGTTAAAACTCTGAGATTCATATTGATTGTTCTGTACTCAGTAGCAACAACACAAATGAGGCCTGCGTCCCAAATCACACCCTAATCCCACTATGTAGGGAATAGGGTACCATTTGAGATGCAGACAATTTTTTGCGTGTGCTGTGAACTTGAATTAGCCCCACTATGCATTGCCAAGGTGTTCTGTTATTTAATACTTGTTTATTGAAAATACATCTGAGAGGAATCATTTCCTTGCAGAGGGAATCACTATTGAGCCACGCCATTTAAAGGGAACACAATAGAAGCACGTTCTAATGAACAAAGATTGCATTTGAAATAGGTGTTATTGTATGAAGGGAGGCCTATTAATTAAATCAGTCTGAGCACTGTAGGATATAGCTGAGGAGATGAGAAAATATAACATAAAAACACTTCACCGGCCTCCCAGGTGGCGCAGTGGTCTAGGCCACTGCATCGCAGCGCTGGCTGTGCCACCAGAGACTCTGGGTTCGCTCCCAGGCTCTTTCGCAGCTGGCCGTGACCGGGAGGTCCGTGGGGCGATGCACAATTGGCATAGCGTCGTCCGGGTTCAGGAGGGTTTAGCCAGTAGGGATATCCTTGTCTCATCGCGCACCAGCGACTCCTGTGGCGGTCCGGGCGCAGTGCACACTAACCAAGGTTTCCAGGTGCATGGTGTTTCCTCCGACACATTGGTGCGGCTGGCTTCCGGGTTGGATGCGCGCTGTGTTAAGAATCAGTGGGGCCTGGTTGGGTTGCCTGGTCCGGAGCCCGTACGGGAGTTGTAGCGATGAGACAAGATAGTAATTACTAACAATTGGATACCACAAAATTGGGGAGAAAAGGGGGTGAAATTAAAAAAGAATCTAAATGTAAAAAACACTTCACCAACATCTCTGCTGGATGAGCTAATTTAGAGCTGAAGGTTAATGACTGTTGAAAGGGGAATACAAGTTGTGAGCCTCACAGACAAGGTAACAGGGAACAGCTAGCAGCTAACAACAGAAAATTAGACCTGGGTTCAAATACTATACTTTAGCATTCTCTGGACTGCCAGATGGCCAGGGTTTGTAGTCTTGCGGCTTTTGTATTGTTTCCATTGCACAAGGCAAGCTCAATCAAGCCCAGGTAAAGCATTTGAAAAGATTTCAAATAGTATTTGAACCCAGGTCTGTGCCACAGACAAGGTAACAGCTAGCAACTAACCTGTCACCAGCTAACAGCCCATGTGACAAATTGTGATAAATGTGGTCTCTGCTGCTAAAGCTTCCAACACGCTCTCAGCTCCTGAATCTTGGGCATAAGTGATGGTTGCAGCTTAGAAAATGAAAAAGGGTTGCAGAGAAAAACAAAAACAAATTGGGTTGCGTCCCAAATTACACCCTATTCCCTATGGTGAACTACATGTATGTAGGGAATAGGGTGTGATTTGGAACATAGACTAAAAGTGTTTGGGAAAGCTCAGGGGAGATGGAGATTTAAGAGCTGCATAAGAATGGCAATGCGCTCCTTTGAGCGATATTTCTCGCTCTCTCTCTGCCCCTCTCGGGACGCCAAACGTCCCCGCGGACTGGGATGTGCTTAAAAAACACCCAGACGCCTCTCGCTTGCCATATAAATCTACTCCCGCTTCGAGCCTTTGACAGTGAAAAGCATAAACTGTTGCCTAACGTGTTTCCTCCTACTTCCTATTCCCTAGACCTGATTATTCCCACGGCCTGCCGCGACGCTTGGACTGTGTCTCGTATGTCACCCTATTCCCTACCTTGTTCCCTGTGGGCCTCTGTTCGAAAAATAGTACACTATGCAGGGAGTACCAGAGGAAGGTGCCATTTGAGACACAGCCTTACTGTCATGACTGAAGTTACAAGGCACAACTTGCCTGTGGTTGGCTACAAAGCATGCCCTGCTGTAACCCACTGAGGATCCATTCCCTTGGTAAATATTAACTTAGGAAGGAGAATTCATGTTTAGGAGGAGTATGTACTATTCAGTGACAAGGCTTTTAGTTGACAAGCTGTGGCAACGTATTCCCTATTTAGTGCACTACTTTTGACCAATACCCAAAAGGCCCTAAGTGGACTAAATAGGGAATAGGGTGCCATTTGGGACATCCCTGGTATTAACTAGCCTCTCCTAGCGCCACAGACAGGGAAGGAAGGGGAGGCGATGTATGTGCATGTGAAACCTTGACTTTGTCTCAAATAATTAATTCTGCATTCTCTGTCAAATGGCAGAGCGGCAGTCTCACTATAATGAATGCTCACTGTCAAAACATTGCCTCGTTTTGCCTCCGCCACATTGTCTGGAGTGATTTTGATTGGGCTTCATTTAGAGCTGAAGTCAAACAGGCCATGTTGGTTGAGGGAATGTTCAATCTACCAGCTGCTATGGCTGAGTCGAACCGCTGTATGTACAGAAAGTATATCTTTCAGGGCCACTTTAAACAGACGCTTATTAAAGCTTTATATAGCATACAATCCCCTTTCATGTCATCTATATAAAGCCTTGTATAAGTTGTTAAGTCGGACTAATCTTTCAAATGCAGAATATATATCCCACCACTGACTACATCTGGGTCAGATATATGGTCCTTTATGGCTCAGTTGGTAGACCATGGTGCTCGCAATTCCAGAATTGTGGGTTTGATTCCCGGGGTCACCCAAACATAAAAATGTATGCATGCATGACTCTAATTTGCTTTAAATAAAAGCATATATTATATTGACTTCTCTATTCTAATGTTTACTACAGACTATCTGAAAAGGGAACAAAGCATTATATTAGAAAATATAAGATTATATTCTGTTTACTCTTTGCCTTTAAATCTTATTCCTCTATTTTACTTTTGTTCTGCTTCTATCTATACCTTTTATTTTTGGAAGAGAAACATTTCAGTGGTATGAATAGTGTTATATACAAAAAGTCAGTGTTATGAAAACAATGCTGTTCAATAGCACATTACTGGAGAAAGAGACAAAGCTGCATCATTGGACTCGTTGGTTTTCTACTTTTGGCTGAATGGTTCTAGAAAGTTACAGTATTTGTATGTTTGGGCACATGTACGAGCAGGTCTAGAAATATGCAACGTTTCCCCTCTTCATTAAACAAGCAAAAACATTTACAGACATTGGCACAAGACATCCCAACATCCATCCTCATAATCCCATGATGATAGATTGGCAACGTTTAGAACTCTTTGGAACTCTCACTTGGCATCTTTTCACCAAATCCCTCTTGGATTTGATCCAAAACGAAGGATTCTCATTATCACGTCAAAAACAAAATGAGGAGGAGGAGGAGGTAGGGCACATGTCACTTTCCTCTCTTACCGTCTCAATCTGTGAAATCTCATGACCCAGTTTTCAGTGTGTTGTAACGTCTGTGTCAGAAAGCACATTAAGTTTAGTTCAGCTGTTAGCGATGTTGCTATTATACTGCCCTGGAAGGGCCCCGGGAACACAGGTATTATCTAAAAGGATATTACATGACCTGATCTATGGTAGCGTAGCTCAGAACAGTCCAGCCCTCCTGTATCTTTTTCACACTATCATGCCAAACCAAAGTATACTGAGCCTAATCAGGGTAACAGAATACAGCTTGGCTTGGCTCAGTAGTGAGGTACTAGTAGAGAGACCTGTAATGCCTCTTCCTGAATTCTGTACCATTCTGCTGTTGTCTGTCCTGGATACTGTTTGGGTTGGCTGGGTCCAGCCTCTCTGCCACAAGATCAGGTCCCACAGTGAACCTCCTTAGGCTCAAGGCTTCAGGGAAGGTTCCCTTCCATTTTGGCCCACCTCTCCTTCAACTCAAAGACAACCCAAAACATACTTGGTAATCTATCCAATTTCAATCCTGGAAGAATGTAAATAATGAACAGAAGTTGCTTGTTGTACATGTTCGGTATCAGTGGGCCTTTCTCTCTGGGAAAGAAGCCTGATTGAAGTCTAATCCCACTGTAGCCTTGACCCTGATTGCGTCCCAAATGGCACCCGAGTCTCCTTTTAGTACACTATTGCCATAGGTCTCTGGTCAAAAGTAGTGCACTACCTAGAAAATAGGGTGCCATTTTGGGATGGATTTCTAAAGTGACCGTATAGCTACAGGACCATACTGACCGTCATGGTTGCTGCTCAGCCTTTATCTCACACAGGCAGACATTGGGCCTCCCTGCAGCCTGAGGATCAGTGTGTAAAGCTGAACTAAGCCAAGCCAAGTTGTACTGTACTGATCATAGTTGCTTGAACCATGCTGGACAATGTGAAAGGAAAATATCCGGGCCAGCAGTACAGTTGGGGTCTGCTCAGTAGTGTGAAACCCTTCCCTTCCCTTCCCTTCCCTTCCCTTCCCTTCCCTTCCCTTCCCTTCCCTTCCCTTCCCTTCCCTTCCCTTCCCTTCCCTTCCCTTCCCTTCCCTTCCCTTCCCTTCCCTTCCCTTCCCTTCCCTTCCCTCCCCTTCCCTTCCCTTCCCTTCCCTTCCCTTCCCTTCCCTTCCCTTCCCTTCCCTTCCCTTCCCTTCCCTCCCTTTCCTTCTCTCCCTTTCCTTCCCCTCAAACTACTTGACTTTAATTTGTCTTCTTTGCCCTCCTCTAGTGTCGTGTACCTTTTGAATTCGTCAGTCGTAGCTGGTTGTCAATTAAAAAGGCATCACCCACTAAAACTGATGGCTGATTTCATGTTAATTAATATCCGGGTTTTATGATGTGTGATACAGGCCCCAGCACAGCCCTTTGGCATGTGATGACCATTTAGCAGAACCAGTTAAATCTGCGTCCCAAATGGCACCATGTTCTTTATTCCCATAGGGCCTTATCAAATGTAGTGCACTATTTAGGGAATAGGGTGCCATTTTGGGATGCAGCCAAAGCCGCATTCTGGAAGCTAAGACCTAATGACGCTCGTCTGCTGAAATTAAGCCAGACGGTGAAATGGCCGTAATGGACAGTCAGGTACATTATCTTAACAAAATTAAAAATCATATTTTTTCAAACCCCTAAACCTAACCCTAATTCTAACCCTAAACCTAACCCCTAAACCTAAAATAGCCTTTTTACAAGTGAGGACTGTCAAAATGTCCTCACTTCTCTGAATTTTTGTTGGTTTACAATTCTGGTGAGGACTTTTACCCACAAGTATACTGTAGCAAAACGCACACACACACACACACACACACACACACACACACACACACACACACACACACACACACACACACACACACACACACACACACACACACACACACACACACACACACACACACACACACACAATCATAGCACTAACACTTAGTTGTCTACTGCACCTTTATGCCAAGACCACAACATCCATCACCTACTGTACTGACCGTGTGAAGGTTACATAGTGTACCTTTAGGACCAATTTGTGCCATTTTGGACGCATGCCATGTTATGGCCATCATATTGTCTGGGTAAGGACACAGCGATAGTGGCTGTCAAGCCAATACTGCTCTCTAGTTTGCACAACAGGACATCGTGGTGTGTTAGTGCTGAACACCAGAGAACGGACACACAGTAGCTAGTGCATTTCTCTTTTATGGGAAATGTGTGAGGCACTATTTGTCTGGATGTTACATGCAAACAGTAGTTTATTTTCATAATGTAGCTTTCATTTTGAGTATTGAAAAATGGTACAGTTACAGAATGTAGTTACTGTAAATTGATACATTCAATTGATATGTACTGCATGCAAAGCTGTAACATGGTATATTTGAAGGAAGTTTAAACAGAAAGAAAATAAGTCAGAATACATAGGCCATTTTGTTAGTTGTCAAGGCAGCAGTAATTATTTCAAAATATCCAAGCCGTAGTGGAGTTTTTTCAAAAATATTTGACAGTAGCATAGCTTCTTCTTTTATAACAAACCAGACAGAGAGGTGGTGAACGTAACTGATTCCTACCTGTTTCTCTCTGTTTCTCCGTTTTCCTACCTGTTTCTCCCTGTTCCTACTTGTTTCTCCATGTTTCTCAATTTTCCTACCTGTTCCTACTTGTTTCTCCCTGTTCCTACTTGTTTCTCCCTGTTTCTCCCTGGTCCTACCTGTTTCTCTCTGTTCCTACCTGTTTCTCCCTGTTCCCACCTGTTTCTCGTTGTTTCTCCCTGTTCCTACCTGTTTCTCCCTGTTCCAACCTGTTTCTCCCTGTTCCTACCTGTTTCTCCCTGTTCCTACTTGATTATCCTTGTTTCTTCCTGTTCCTACCTGTTTCTCCATGTTTCTACCTGTCTCTCCCTGTTCCAACCTGTTTCTCCCTGTTCCTACCTGTTTCTCCCTGTTCCTACTTGATTATCCTTGTTTCTTCCTGTTCCTACCTGCTTCTCCATGTTCCTACCTGTTTCTCCCTGTTACTACCTGTTTCTCCCTGTTCCTACCTGTTTCTCCTTGTTTCTCCCTGGTCCTACCTGTTTCTCCCTGTTCCTACTTGTTTCTCCCTGTTCCTACCTATTCCTTCCTGTTCCTACCTGTTTCTCCCTGTTTCTCCGTTTTCCTACCTGTTTCTCTTCGTTTCTCCGTTTTCCTACCTGCTCCTACTAGTTTCTCCCTGGTCCTACTTGTTTCTCCTTGTTACTCCCTGGTCCTACCTGTTTATCCCTGTTCCTACCTGTTTCTCCCTGTTCCTACCTATTTCTCCCTGTTCCTACCTATTTCTCCCTGTTCCTACCTGTTTCTCCCTGTTTCTCCCCGTTCCTACCTGTTTCTCCCTGTTTCTCCGTTTTCCTACATGTTTCTGCCTGTTTCTCCCCGTTCCTACCTGTTTCTCCCTGTTTCTCCATTTTCCTACCTGCTTCTACTTGTTTCTCCCTGTTCCTACCTGTTTATCCCTGTTCCTACCTGTTTCTCCCTGTTCCTACCTATTTCTCCCTGTTCCTACCTGTTTCCTACCTGTTTCTCCCTGTTTCTCCGTTTTCCTACCTGCTCCTACTTGTTTCTCCCTGGTCCTACTTGTTTCTCCCTGTTCCTACCTGTTTCTCCCTGTTTCTCAGTTTTCCTACCTGCTTCTACTTGTTTCTCCCTGGTCCTACTTGTTTCTCCCTGTTCCTACTTGTTTCTCCCTGTTCCTACCTGTCTCTCCCTATTCCTACCTGTTCCTACCTGTTTCTCCGTGTTTCTCCCTGTTTCTCCCTGTTCTACCTGTTTCTCCTTATTTCTCCCTGCTCCAGGTGTCTGTGTGGGTATGTGCGTGTGGATGTGCGTGCATCCATTATTAAAAAGAATGCTCCCTGCCCCAGGAACCAGCTCAAGGTTGTCTTCACCCTTTCTCTTTTTCTGATGGTGTATCTCTCTCTTTCCTCCTTCCTTTCTCTCTCATTAGAGCGTGAGCTCCCCATTCTTCAAGTATGAAAAAGAGACTGTGTAGCAGTTTTTTGTGGCAACCTTTTTCAATGGGGGCTATTAAACTGTATGCCAGCTAGGGCATGGTGCATGTTATGCTATCTCCATAAATGTATTAGCTGTCTCAACTAACTGAAGTAGCAGATGGACAACCTTCACTTCTCCTCGGTTTGACTAATGTTCCACTAGAACATGTTATTTTTGATGGAGAAGATTTTACCCCTCTTGAACATCTCTGGAGAGACCTGAAAATAGCTTGAGAGGATCTGCAGAGAAGAATGGGAGAAACTCCCCAAATTCAGGTGTGCCAACCTTGTAGCATCATACCTAAGAAGCCTTGAGGCTGTAATCACTGCCAAATGTGATGCAACAAAGTACTGAGTAAAGGGTCTGAATACTTGTGTGATTTATATATATATATATTTTTAAATATGTTTTCAAACATTTCTAAAAATCTGTTTTTGCTTTGTCATTATTGGGTATTGTAGATTGATGAGGAAAACAATTTATTTCATCCATTTTAGAACAAGGCTGTAAGGTAACAAAATATGGAAAAAGTTAAGGGGTATGAATACTTTCTAAATGACCTGTACATTGTCATATGGATTGTCTTGAGTCGTGGGCCTCCACCTCCGTCTCCAGATGGTTTGGTCAGCCAGAAACGACAATGGTGCTTCAGACACACATCACTGATGAGAATACTATTGCTTTGTATATTTATGTATCAGGGATTAAATGTGTCTGTCTGTCTGTGTACCACAGGTCTCTGTGGATATGAATAAGAGCCCTGTGCCCCACTTATAGGGATCATCTCTACCTACATGTACATGTACAAATGACCTCAACTAACCTGTACCCCTGCACACTGACTCGGTACCGGTACCCCCTTGTATATAGCCTTGTTGTTGTTATTTATTATTATTGTTTACTTCAGTATATTTGGTAAAATATCTCTTATCTTTTCTTGAACGGCACTGTTGGTTAAGGGCTTGTAAGTAAGCATTTCACGGTAAGGTCTAAAGTTGTTGTATTTGGCGCATGTGACAAATAAAGTTTGATTTGATTCATCTCAATTGCATTTCCTTGATTCCTCGTATCCTCTCTACTCGCCTCCTTCTCACAACCCAGTGGATGAGAAGAGTGTGTCTGGAGAGGTTGGGTTGTGAGCATAAAGGCACAGTTCTTATTTTATCTTACGTTATCTGACAGTATGGGAGAGAAACATACGGACATGAATGGAGCAGGAAACTATTATAGGTAGAAATAATAGGAATGCTCGCCTTTGGATGCATTGTGTATCATTTTGTACATAGAAAGTATGTAATACGGTAGAGAAACATAGTGCTTGACAAACATACTCAAGTAGAGTAGAGAGCATTATAGAGCATTGGAGTGTAAAGGATGTACAGTACCAGTCAAAAGTTTGGACACACCTACTCATTCAAGGGTTTTCTTTATTTTCACTATTTTCTACATTTGATAATAATAGTGAAGACATCAAAACTATGAAATAACACATATGGAATCATGTAGTAACCAAAAAAGTGTTAAATCAAGATATATTTTATGTTTTAGATTCTTCAAAGTAGCCACCCTTTGCCTTGATGACAGCTTTGCATACTCTTGGCACTCTCAACCAGCTTCACCTGGAATGCTTTTCCAACATTCTTGAAGGAGTTCCCAAATATGCTGAGCACTTGTTGGCTGCTTTTCCTTCACTCTGTGGTCCAACTCATCCCAAACCATCTCAATTGGGTTGTGGTTGGGTGATTATTCTACAATGTGGAAAATAGTGAAAATAAAGAAAAATCCTTGAATGAGTAGGTGTGTCCAAAATGTTGACTGGTACTGTAAATATTCACACCCCTTTTGATATGACACTCCAAACTGATCACAGGTGCTTCCAGTTTCCTTTGATCATCCTTGAGATATGAGGGCAGGAGGCGACACCCAAATGCAGATACATGAGGCAGATGGTAGAGCTCCAATATTTATTATAACAAAGGGAGTAGGCAAAGGCAGGTTGGGGACAATCGAGAGTTCAAAACCTGGTCAGATTCCAAACAGTACCCGACGATAGGCAGTCTCGAGGTCAGGCCAGGCAGGGGTCAGACACCAGATCCGAGTCCAAAACAGTACAGGGGAATAGGTAGGCTGGTAGTCAGAACAGGCTGAGTGGTCAGGCAGGTGGGTTTGGAGTCAGGACAGGCAAGGGTCAAAACCAGGAGGACAAGAAATTAACAGACTGGGAAAAATAGGGGCAAGGAAAACCGCTGGTTGACTTGGCAAACAAGACGAACTGGCACAGAGAGACAGGAAACACAGGGATATAATAAGCGACACCTGGAGGGGGTGGAGACAATCACAAGGATATGTGAACCAGATCAGGGTGTGACATGAGATGTTACTACTGCTTGATTGGAGTCCCCCTGTGGCTAATTAAATTGTTTGGACATGATTTTGAAAGAAACACACCTGTCTATATAAGGTCCCACAGTTGACAGTTTATGTCAGAGCAGAAACTATATTAATAAGTCCAAGGAACAGTCTGTAGATCTCTGAGAGAGAATTGTGATGAGGCATATATCTGGGGAAGGATATAAAACAATTTCTAGAGCGATCAAAGTTTCCAAGAGGACAGTGGTCTCTGTCATTTGGAAATGGAAGAAATATGGAACTACACAGACTCTACCTAGAGCTGGGCGTCCAACCAAACTTATCAACTGGGCAAGAAGGACCTTGGTCACCTCCCAAGAACCAATGACCACTCTGACAGCACTATAGAGTTCCTTGGCTAAGATGGGAGAACCTGCCAGAAGGACAACAGTCTCTACTGCACTTCACCGACCTGGGCTTCATGGGAGAGTGGCCAGATGGATGCCACTCCTGGGAAAAGGCACATTACAGCACTCCTGGAGTTTGCAGAAAGGCACGTGAAAGACTCAGAGCATAAGGCAAAACATTCTGTGGTTTGATGTAGCTATTTGGCCCCTACCTCCACGTACAAATGACCTCGACTAACTTGTACCCCCGCACATTGACTCGGTACCGGTACCCCCTGTATCAAGCCTCTTTATTGTTACCTTTTTAAAAATGTACAATTTATTTGGTGAACATTTTCTTAACTCTTTCTTGAACTGCACTGTTGGTTAAGGGCTTGTAAGTAAGCATTTCACGGTAAGGTTGAATTTTGTATTTGTTGTATTTGGCGCATATGACAAATAAAGTTTTTTTGATTTGAATGCAAAGCGCTATGTCTGGAGAATACCAGGCACAGCTCATCACCCATCTAACACTATCCCTACCGTGAAGCATGGTAGTGGCAGCATCATGCTATGGGGATGTTTTTCAGTGGCAGAGACTGGCAAGGATAGAGGGAACAATGAATGGAGCCAAGTACAGGCAAATCCTTGATGAGAAGCTGCTTTATCCAGAGGGACTTATGGAGCAATTAGGGTTGTCTTTCTCAAGGGAACAGACAGATTTTTCACTTACTGTAGTCGGCTCAGGGATTCAAACCAGCGACCTTTCTGTTACTGATCCAACCCTCTCAACCGCTAGGCTACTTGCCGCCCTGCAACATACAGCCAAAGCAACAGTGGAATGGCTTCAGAACATGAGAAATGAGATATTCCTTGAGTGGCCAAGATAAAGCCCAGACTTGAATCCCATAAATCTGTGCAAAAGCTTGAAGATTGCTGTTCACTGCCGCTCCCCATTTAACTTAAAAGAGCTTTAGAAAATCTGCAAGAAAGAATGGGAGAAAATCCCCAAATCCAGATGTGCAGAGCTGATACAGACATACCCAAGACGACTCAAAGATGTAATCGCCGCCAAAGGTGCTTCTACAAAGTATTGACTCAGGGATATGAATACTTATGTAAATGAGATATTTCTGTATTTCATTTTCAATACATTTGCTTCAATTTCTCAAAACATGTTTTCACTTTGTCATTATGGGTTATTGTGTGTAGATGGGTGTCACGCCTTGGTCTTAGTATTTTGTGTTTTAGTTAATTAGTTGGTCAGGCCAGGGTGTGACATGGGTTTATTGTTTGTTGTAATTCTTAGTGGGGTTTTTTAGTTATTGGGATTGTGGCTGATTAGGGGTGTGTGTTGCATAGGTTTGGCTGCCTGAGGCGGTTCTCAATCAGAGTCAGGTGATTCTCGTTGTCTCTGATTGGGAACCGTATTTAGGTAGCCTGGGTTTCACTTTGTATTTCGTGGGTGATTGTTCTTGTCTCTGTGTTAGTGTTCACCAGACAGGCTGTATAGGTTTTTCACCTTCCGTTTGTTGTTTTTTGTTATTTCATGTATCGTCATTTTGTTCTATTAAAAACATGAGTAACCAACACGCTGCATTTCGGTCCGACTCTCTTTCGACAAACGAAAAACGTCGTTACAGAATCACCCACGAAATACAAAGTGAAACCCAGGCTACCTAAATACGGTTCCCAATCAGAGACACCCTGGCCTGACCAACTAATTAACTAAAACACAAAATACTAAGACCAAGGCGTGACAATGGGTGAGAGAATTTTTTTATTGAATTAATTTTGAATTCAGGCTGTAACAAATCAAAATGTGGAACACTGTAAGTCATAGGGTATGAATACTTTTTTCTGAAGGCACTGTATGTCATCAGTATTCCTGTCTATCACTGTCTATAGGCAGGGGCTCAAAGGAAGATACCACCATTCTACTTCACTACCACCACCTCCTAGCACCTAGCTTTAACAATAAATACACTGGCTAAAACACACACACACACATCCAAAATCCAATTTTCCCTAACCCCTAACCCAAAATCTACCCAACCATAACCCTAACCCTAAAACTATACCTAACCCTAACTCCTAACCGTAAACCTAACCATAACCCCTAAGCCTAACCTTAATTCTAACCCTGACCCTAAACCTAAACCTTAAGCCTAAGCCTAAGCCTTTTTCCTTGTGGGGGACCGGGAAAATGTCCCCAATTGTCTGAATTTTCCTTGTTTTACTGTCCTTGTGAGGACTGCTGGTACCCACAAGGATTGTTAAACAAAAATACACACACACACACACACACACACACACACACACACACACACACACAAAGGAAAACACCAACTTGTCAAGTCGCCTACCCTGAACTCCACTGGAGTGAGTTGAAACAATGGCTACCAGGATGTCCCTGTCCGTTTAAAGTTTCAATGAATCAACCTCAGAGGACTTTCTCGAAAACATTCTCAAGGATTTCTCTGCAAATGGTTTGACTGCAGCTATAAACCACTTTATATTCAAATTACACTCTGGGTGGGAAATGAGAGCTCAAATGGTCTTAGAAAATGACCGATTTCCTACAAAGAAGAGCATACAATCCATTGCTGATATTACAATTTATACACTCTGTCAAATGCATTAAAACTACTGGGAATCTGCTACTGCATCACCTCGGGACAAGTCTGTGTCTGAGGCTCAAATGGCACCCTATTACCTTTATAGTGCACCACTTTTTACCAGAAACCTGGTTGAAAGTAGTACACTACCCTTTAAAAAAACACATTTCATATTTGTAGTTTCACATGTGCAAATCACATTTTCATATGTATTACATTTAGAGTTCACATGTTTACACCACCTTTTCCCATGTGAGGAGAATAACAACATTTCACCTCACGTGTGAAAAAAGTCTTATTTACAGGTTCACATGTAAGAAAACCCCACATGTAAAAATCACACTTTCACATGTGGAATTTAAAGTTCACATGTGAAAAAACAAATTTGCTGTTTCATATGTGAAAAACTTTCACGTGAACTCGCAATTCCACATGTGAAAGTGAAATCTAATTAGCCGTTTTACATGTAAACAAACACTATAGGCTAAACAACTAGAATTTTGATATCATGGATGGCCAGCCAAAGCATAGTCTATTGATTAGAGGGTGCTTGCATTTCTCCAGACCAGTCTCTCATGTATTTCTCCAGCCCAGTCCCTCATGTATTTCTCCAGCCCAGTCCCTCATGTATTTCTCCAGCCCAGTCCCTCATGTATTTCTCCAGCCCAGTCCCTCATGTATTTCTCCAGCCCAGTCCCTCATGTATTTCTCCAGCCCAGTCCCTCATGTATTTCTCCAGCCCAGTCCCTCATGTATTTCTCCAGCCCAGTCCCTCATGTATTTCTCCAGCCCAGTCCCTCATGTATTTCTCCAGCCCAGTCCCTCATGTATTTCTCCAGCCCAGTCCCTCATGTATTTCTCCAGCCCAGTCCCTCATGTATTTCTCCAGCCCAGTCCCTCATGTATTTCTCCAGCCCAGTCCCTCATGTATTTCTCCAGCCCAGTCCCTCATGTATTTCTCCAGCCCAGTCCCTCATGTATTTCTCCAGCCCAGTCCCTCATGTATTTCTCCAGCCCAGTCCCTCATGTATTTCTCTGCCCAGTCCCTCATGTATTTCTCCAGCCCAGTCCCTCATGTATTTCTCCAGCCCAGTCCCTCATGTATTTCTCCAGCCCAGTCCCTCATGTATTTCTCCAGCCCAGTCCCTCATGTATTTCTCCAGCCCAGTCCCTCATGTATTTCTCCAGCCCAGTCCCTCATGTATTTCTCCAGCCCAGTCCCTCATGTATTTCTCCAGCCCAGTCCCTCATGTATTTCTCCAGCCCAGTCCCTCATGTATTTCTCCAGCCCAGTCCCTCATGTATTTCTCCAGCCCAGTCCCTCATGTATTTCTCCAGCCCAGTCCCTCATGTATTTCTCCAGCCCAGTCCCTCATGTATTTCTCCAGCCCAGTCCCTCATGTATTTCTCCAGCCCAGTCCCTCATGTATTTCTCCAGCCCAGTCCCTCATGTATTTCTCCAGCCCAGTCCCTCATGTATTTCTCCAGCCCAGTCCCTCATGTATTTCTCCAGCCCAGTCCCTCATGTATTTCTCCAGCCCAGTCCCTCATGTATTTCTCCAGCCCAGTCCCTCATGTATTTCTCCAGACCAGTCTCTCATGTATTTCTCCAGCCCAGTCCCTCATGTATTTCTCCAGCCCAGTCTCTCATGTATTTCTCCAGCCCAGTCCCTCATGTATTTCTCCAGCCCAGTCCCTCATGTATTTCTCCAGCCCAGTCCCTCATGTATTTCTCCAGCCCAGTCTCTCATGTATTTCTCCAGCCCAGTCCCTCATGTATTTCTCCAGCCCAGTCCCTCATGTATTTCTCCAGCCCAGTCCCTCATGTATTTCTCCAGCCCAGTCCCTCATGTATTTCTCCAGCCCAGTCCCTCATGTATTTCTCCAGCCCAGTCCCTCATGTATTTCTCCAGCCCAGTCCCTCATGTATTTCTCCAGCCCAGTCCCTCATGTATTTCTCCAGCCCAGTCCCTCATGTATTTCTCCAGCCCAGTCCCTCAGCTTTTTCCAGAAACTCTGGGGTGAGAACACTTTGATAATGTTTCAATGAAGGATTGCTGCTTTAAACACCACACTTAATAGAGTAATAGTGTTATTATATGGTGCAGTCCTCCTCTAGTTTGTGCTATTAATATCAAGCAAACTTCTGATGTCAAGAACACAATTCTTAGTATTGCAAACAAATGATATTGAAAGCAAGACATGAACCCAAAAGTATTGATAGAAAAGCTAAATATTGCAAGGAAATAATTGATTAATGCGAGAGCAAATTAATGAATTGTAAATGGATGCAAACGTGAAAAAATATTTCCTGCAATTTTACCTGTCTTTGGTCATGATACCGTGGCCTTTAGTTTCGTTGCCTTTTTTTCGTTCCAGAACATCCCACCGCTGTTTTGCCTCTGAAGCTAGGCAGGGTCGGTCCTGGTCGGTCCCTGGATGGGAGACCAGATGTAGCTGGAAGTGGTGAAATTAGCTTTAAGTTATAAAAAAAAGGCAAGTGGGGGAAAAAAAATTCACGAAGGAAAAATGTTAAAATGTGAAACTTCACACGGGTCCAAAGACCATGTGTCTGATTCATATGAACATTTCACGTCATTTGTTCACACGTGTCTGAAAAGCATGTTTTTTTCACATCATTTGTCCATGTTGGTTTTTGATAAGGTTATGTAGGAAATAGGGTCTCATTTGGAACGAAGTCTTGAACAAAAGTAAGCTAAAAGTCTAAAGGTTGAGTTTTATTGTGTTCCCTAATCTCATTCAAAATGTATCACATTTACCAGTAAATGCCGGCCTTTACATTACAGTCGTAAAATATGTTTAAAACAGAAGCAGGCTCAAATGTTTCATGTAAAACACAGATCTCATTGGAAATGAATCACATTTACCCTCCAGGAGACTTTGGCTTTGTGTCTGTCAGTCTGTCAGATTCAGCTTGTGGCCATTCTGGTGTGTGCTTTAGCGACAGACGGTAGATTTGTGTGATCAGGGAATGTGTGTGTGTGTGTGTGTGTGTGTGTGTGTGTGTGTGTGTGTGTGTGTGTGTGTGTGTGTGTGTGTGTGTGTGTGTGTGTGTGTGTGTGTGTGTGTGTGTGTGTGTGTGTGTGTGTGTGTGTGTGTGTGTGTGGTCAGAAAGTTGGCTGATGACCCTAGAGGAAGGCCAGATCTGGACCTGCTGCTCACTGCTGCTGTGTCAGGCCTTTGGGCTTGTGTTTGGCACGGATACACACACACAGTCACACACACACACGTGTCAAACTCACCCGAAAGGTGTGTGTCTGTCTCCATCTCCGGCCCCCTAAAGAAGCCAATACCTTCACTGTGTATCATTTTAATTACTCCCATGATGACAGAATGTAGCTGGCAGGTGTGTGCGTGTGTGCCAAACTCGAGTCCTAACGCAGTGTGTGAGCAGCAGGTCACACGCCTACGTGAGTACACATACACACACACACACATACTCCCTCCGTCCATTGGCAGGGCAGGCCTGTATTTGAGGTCGACAATAGGGACATATAACTCAATTATCCCCATAGTGATGGATGGGTGGATCTCACCTCAATAGCCACTTTTTCACGGTTTCATCTAATAATGGGCTGTGTGTGTATGAATGCGTGCGTGCGTGTGATTGTAATGTACTGTGTGTGTTTTATCTAATAATGCTCCTGCCAGGCTGATCATAAGAAGAAGCATTACTTATGCCTGACGTAGTGAATTTGCCCAAAACCATCGCCATCTGGCTTATGGTGTTCTCATTTAAATTAGAATTAGAATTTACATTGTTTTCTGGCAGCCACTGACATCCACAGACCACCCCTAACAATAGTTCCCCCAGCTAACTATACCAACACATGTGGTTGTGAAGTATACATTTTAAATGGCACCCTATTCCCTATACAGTGCACTACTTTTGACTATCAAATCAAATCACATTTTATTGGTTACATACATATGGTTAGCAGATGTTAATGCGAGTGTAGCGAAATGCTTGTAATTGCGCATACTGTATGGCTACCCTCTCTTAGTGAGAAGTTGCCAAGTCATTAGGGATCTGGTCAAAAAGTATTGCACTTCATAGGTAACAGGGTGCCATTTGGGAAGTAACCATTGTTGTGTAGTAAATAATGCAAGTTAAATAAGGCACTTTATTCATTACAGGGTCCAGATATATTCAGAATTAATGGGGGTGACTGATTTGGCCTGAAACTGACTGATGTCCATGACAGCTTCACAATACAGCCTCGGGTTGACTAAATTAACTAAATTAATGATGTTGTTGCTGTGTGGCTAAGACTTAATTTGATTAGTGACCTGGTGTGAGGGTCTGTGTTATGGAGACTGGCCCCCATGGGTCTCCTGGGGTGAGGATCTGTGTTATGGAGACTGGCCCCCGTGGGTCTCCTGGGGTGAGGGTCTGTGTTATGGAGACTGGCCCCCTTGGGTCTCCTGGAGTGAGGATCTGTGTTATGGAGACTGGCCCCCTTGGGTCTCCTGGGGTGAAGGTCTGTGTTATGGAGACTGGCCCTAGTGGGTCTCCTGGAGTGAGGATCTGTGTTATGGAGACTGGCCCCCGTGGGTCTCCTGGGGTGAGGGTCTGTGTTATGGAGACTGGCCCCCTTGGGTCTCCTGGGGTGAGGATCTGTGTTATGGAGACTGGACCCCTTGGGTCTCCTGGAGTGAGGATCTGTGTTATGGAGACTGGCCCCCTTGGGTCTCCTGGGGTGAAGGTCTGTGTTATGGAGACTGGCCCTAGTGGGTCTCCTGGAGTGAGGATCTGTGTTATGAAGACTGGCCCCCGTGGGTCTCCTGGGGTGAGGGTCTGTGTTATGGAGACTGGCCACCGTGGGTCTCCTGGAGTGAGGGTCTGTGTTATGGAGACTGGCCACCGTGGGCCTCCTGTGGTGAGTCTCTGTGTTAGGGAGACTGGCCCCCCTGGGCCTCCTGTGGTGAGTCTCTGTTTTAGGGAGACTGGCCCCCTTTCCTTTTGGGTGCATGGCCTAATGTCATGTCATACATATACAATTTGGAATATGCACACACACACACACACGCACGCACGCACGCACACACACACACACACACACACCCTGTCTTAAGAGTCCTGCCCTCGTGTCATGTTAGCTCACAACATGTGGACTGTGTGATTAATGAGTCTAACTCATGGTGGTATTGTGTCCTCCCGGTGTGTGTGTGTGTGTGTGTGTGTGTGTAGGTGCGTTAGCTCACAACGTGTGGACTGTGTGATTAATCCAACTCCTGGTGCTTTTGTCTGCTCCTGGTGACTTTAACACAAAAGCTATCGCCCTTGTCGCATTAGCAGTAGCAGCAGTCGAGGAACAGTTGGCCTGGCTTGGGCTGTGATCTATGTGTGTGGGGGTGAGGTGTGTGTTAGAGTTGGGCGGTATCCAGATTGTCCTTCTCTCATCCCGGGATTATGGCTGTTACCAGTTTAGTACACAATTACAAAGACAGGCCATCCAGCTCATAAAGTTATGCATTCTGTAAATAAGAAGGAGGTACAGAATGTCATTTCTTGGACATTTGGACATTTACAAGTGAATGTGCACGAGAGACATTATGCAAATGTAAAGTTTTGACGCATACTTGTCTGAAGGAAGAACTGTACTGTGTAAGCGCTGTGTCTGTGTGGAGTCTGGAGTCGCTTGGACAATGGGCTTGCCTGCTCTGCTCTGAGAAGATGGGGGAGGAGCAGACGGGCCAAGAACGGAGAGAGGAAAATACCACAAGGAAATCAAGCTGCAGTGGCAGCTGTACAGATAACTCATCCAAAGGGCTTTGACTTCTCAAACACGGCAGAAAGCTAACACAGTTTGATGCCCCGTCACCTTATTAATTCAGCCACTTACTTAGATAACTAGCAAGTTAAACTTAGGGGTCGCGTCAATGCAGAATTCTTCATTTTTCACAAAAAATTATCTTGCTGCGTTTTGTAAACGCAGATCTAAAATGGTTCTTATTGTAATTTCTGCTCGGCATCAAACTAATTTTATGCTTCAGTTGCACTTCTCCACTCGGATGAGAATTCACTAATGGGCATTCAATCAGTAGACAGCGGTTACTAGACTGATGTCTAGCTACTTTTCTCCAATACTTTTCTCGGTGTAGCCAGCCTTCTTTTTTCCAGTTAAATGCAAGATTAACTTTAAGCAAAACATTAGAAAATGTAGCTGGCTACATTCTTTCTATGATAACCATTAGAAATATGATGACTATGGATTGTTTTTGCAAAAAATACCTTTCCTTTTCATTGTAAGCTCATTTACTTGTGTGGCTGCCAGCCAAATAGCGTTTTTGTCATCTGATGACAATGAAACTATTTTCTACCGACTGTGTTGCACTAATGTATTTTCTGTGAAGGATATTTTCTGTGAAGGATAACACGTTACTGATCATTGTATTGAAGTAAAAAAAGAAAATATATACAGTACCAGTCAAAAGTTTGGGGCGGCAGGTTGCCTAGTGGTTAGAGCGTTGGACTAATAACCGAAAGGTTGCAAGATCCAATCCACAAGCTGACAAGGTACAAATCTGTATTTCTGCCCCTGAACAAGGCAGTTAACCAACCTACTGTCATTGTAAATAAGAATTTGTGAGTTAAGCTTGCCTAGTTAAATAAAATAAAAAAATTCAAGGGTTTTTCTTTATTTTTTACTATTGTCTACATTGTAGAATAATAGTGAAGACATCAAAACTATTAAAAAAACACATATGGAATCATGTTGTATCCAAAAAGTGTTAAACATATTATTCAAAGTAGCCACTCTTCGCCTTGATGTCAGCTTTGCACACTCTTGGCATTCTCTCAACCAGATTCACCTGGTTGATATATATACAGTGGGGCAAAAAAGTATTTAGTCAGCCACCAATTGTGCAAGTTCTCCCACTTAAAAAGATGAGAGAGGCCTGTAATTTTCATCGTAGGTACACTTCAACTATGACAGACAAAATTAGAAAAAAAATCCAGAAAATCACATTGTAGGATTTTTAATGAGTTTATTTGCAAATTATGGTAAAAAATAATAATAATTAAAGTATGTTTTTAATCTGGCGTTTGTCGTGTATCAGTTCATATACCATGTGCCATTGAACTATTTTGCAATCTGTATGGCACAGCTGTCCATTTTGGGGTCCTTAAATGGAACTGGTATACTTTAAAAAAAAATATTATTTATTTATTTTGGTCTTTAATGCAGGGCCGACAGACAAGTTCCTAACTTTCTCCACCTTCCAATTAGTTGATTGTAATTTTGGGTAGAGCAGACATTTCCATATATTTTTGTTAGCTGCATGTGTGACATAACTCCACCATTAATATTTATGATATAATTTAAAAAGATTATACCAAAAATATATATATATTTTTTTAACCAATTAATATATTTGAGTTAAACCATAATATTTGTTCTGTCTTCTTAGGGTTGGATTAAACTGAAATTGCGACTAACTTTCTATGGCTTGTTTTAAAAATAGCAATATTTTGGAGATGATTTCATTTTCAAATAACCGAAAGTGAGAGGTTGTAATCTGAATAAATGGGAAAAAGGACTGTTGACTTTCAATATAAAACGCGACCCCTGTCAATACACAGCTGGACTCACCTTCTGCTTTCTCCCGTTGTGCTATTTACAAACAAACATGTGACTGGCTCAACTGTTCTGGAGAACTACGGTAAGCTTCATAATGTATAAATGTATAAATAATATGACAGTTGAAATGAAGAACGCGATCTGCTTTATCTCCTAACATATTGCACAAGTTGACTGCAGGTATTTATTTAAAAAGTAGCTACAAATATACAAATTGATTGAAAAACCTCAAATAAATAGTTTTGATGGTATTGATAAACCATCCTGTGACTATTTCCAAATATTGCAGTATACTGTATATACGGTATACCGCCAAAGCCTTCGTGTGTGTGTGTGTGTGAGGGGGCAAACATGCACACAGACTTACAATAATCAAATGTTTAACTATCTAGCCTACAACGGGTTGTTCAAAACAAGCACCATGATTGGTTGAGATGCGTTCTAAGCCATACAATTTTTTTTTATATCACGAGTAGGCCTATGATGCAAAATGCACATCTTATTTTTTGTTCCACCTGAGAAACCACTTCACATCCACTGTCCCACCAGCCCAGCCAGGCAATTTATTAACTTGATCTCCACTCTAAAAAGCCTCTAGACATTATTTACACTTGCTTTTAGCCTAACGTTTGGTTTGCAACAATGGAGGCTTGTACAAAATCGTGCATCATTAGCTCATTGTTATGGATGTATCCAGATAAAAGTCTCTAGAAATAAAAATGCAGCTACTTTGCTGTTTTTCTGGCTGCACTGTTTGACGTGGCTGTGTTAGCCATAGCTGGCTAGATAGCAAGCAAGCCAGGGATAAAAGGGAACATTTAGAACGAACGACTGGGCCACATCCATAGATATAGAACAAAAATACTTCATGACTAGGTCGCATCTCTGGCAATTTAACCGTTAGAATGAACGACTAGTCCCAACACAAAAAAGGCTTGGGTAGCAACCATAATCTGTGGTTGCTACACAAGCCTTTTTTGTGTTGGGACTAGGCCTATATTTTTGTGGAGGGATGAAATAGTAGCCTATGAATACATTATCCAAATTACGTTTTGTATTTAATTAGTAACCCATTGAAGAAAATAATTGTACACTCGAGGTTATGCTAATCACTTATTTTAGCATGGCTGTGCTGCGGTTATAGGTACGAGGGGGAGCCGAGTACCGTAGATCAGATCACCGGTGCTAAAAGGGTCGTTAAGCACAACCTCGAGTGTACAATTGCTTTAGTAATAACTGCCACTGTTTCTGGAGATGCCTGTTGGCCTGGTCTTCATACTGAAATAATGTCATCAACATAGTGATCTGCATACTTTTTCATAATTTAATTAGCTCAGTATTGCTTTCAACACAAGTCTTTTTCATCATTTCATTAGCACGGTATTGCTTTCAACACAAGTCTTTTTCATCATTTCATTAGCACAGTATTGCTTTCAACACAAGTCTTTTTCATCATTTCATTAGCACAGTATTGCTTTCAACACAAGTCATTTTCATCATTTCATTAGCTCAGTATTGCTTTCAACACAAGCCTTTTTCATCATTTCATTAGCACAATATTGCTTTCAACACAAGTCTTTTTCATCACTTATCTCCTCCCACTTTCCATCAGACACTGGGAGATGAATTCACCTTTCAGCAGGACAATAACCTAAAACACAAGGCCAAATATACACTGGAGTTGCTTAGCAATGATCAACAACCAATTTGACAGGGGCAAATGTTGCACAATCCAGGTGTGGAAAGCTCTTAGAGACTGACCCAGAAATACTCACGGCTGTAATTGCTGTCATAGGTGCTTTTTACAAAGTATTGGCTCATGGGTGTGAATACTTATGTAAATGAGATATTTATGTATTTCATGGAAAATACTTTTGCAAAAATTTCTACAAACATGTTTTCACTTTGTCATTATGGGTATTTATTTTGTGGAGATGGATGAGAAAAAATATATATTTCAAATCAAATTTATTTATATAGCCCTTCGTACGTCAGCTGATATCTCAAAGTGCTGTACAGAAACCCAGCCTAAAACCCCAAACAGCAAGCAATGCAGGTGTAGAAGCACGGTGGCTAGGAAAAACTCCCTAGAAAGTCAAAAACCTAGGAAGAAACCTAGAGAGGAACCAGGCTATGAGGGGTGGCCAGTCCTCTTCTGGCTGTGCCAGGTGGAGATTATAACAGAACATGGCCAAGATGTTCAAATGTTCATAAATGACCAGCATGGTCAAATAATAATAATCACAGTAGTTGTCGAGGGTGCAGCAAGTCAAGACCTCAGGGGTAAATGTCATTTGGCTTTTCATAGCCGATCATTAAGAGTATCTCTACCACTCCTGCTGTCTCTAGAGAGTTGAAAACAAACAGCAGGTCTGGGACAGGTAGCACGTCCGGTGAACAGGTCAGGATTCCATAGCCGCAGGCAGAACAGTTGAAATTGGACCAGCAGTACGGCCAAGTGGACTGGGCACAGCAAGGAGTCATCATTCCAGGGAGTCCTGAGGCATGGTCCTAGGGCTCAGGTCCTCCGAGAGAGAGAGAGAGAGAGAGAGAAAGAGAGAATTAGAAAGAGCATACTTAAATTTACACAGGACACCGGATAAGACAGGAGAAGTACTCCAGATATAACAGACTGACCCTAGCCCCCCGACACATAAACTACTGCAGCATAAATACTGGAGGCTGAGACAGGAGGGGTCAGGAGACACTGTGGCCCCATCCGATGATACCCCCGGACAGGGCCAAACAGGAAGGATATAACCCCACCCACTTTGCCAAAGCACAGCCCCCACACCACTAGAGGGATCATCAACCACCAACTTACCATCCTGAGACAAGGCCGAGTATAGCCCACAAAGATTTCATCCCTTTTTGAATTGTGGAATAAGTCATGGGGTGTGTGAAGCATTTCCTTCCTTCTAGGAGGTCCGTAGTCTCTGTGTGGTCAATGAATCACACGGTGTGTGTGTGTGTATGTATGTGAGCCTGTTGTTTGTGATGTTCGCGAGACTATATTAGATTTGTCAGACAAATCACTAGGACATTGCAGCCAATCATTTGATGTCAAACATAAGAAGTATCAGACATATTCAGATCATCCAACATCTCGCTTTGCAAGCATCCTGTTTTGGCTGTAACCCAAGCCTGGTCCCTGGCTGGAAATATCCATTCTATAAGAATAGATTAGAATGGACAACAGTGGCTGAATAAGTGCTATTGCTGTGTGCTGCCACACCCTCTCTGTTGACACACTCAACACTTTCTCCGTCTACAGTATCTCTGTTGTTTGTATCACTAAACCTGTCACCTCACATGAAGAATCACTCTAAATCACCACTGTAGCTCTGCCTGGTGACAAACCCCTTCACACCCAGACCTGATGGCAACTTCTCTCTGTCTCTGTCTTTCTCTCCTCTCCTCCCTTCTCCTACTCCTTTCATGACAACCCTGTACCCTCAGCTTTCTCTAGGCCTAGTCACTCACTCCAAGGTGTTTTCCTTCTAAATGGACACCCAGTAGAAAATAACTGTTTGTTTTCCAGAATGACTTCAGTGCCTGTGTGTTCTTTGCTGTTGGAGTTTCTGCTTCACGCTGTGGATGTGCTCAGGGATCTAGCCTAAATGGGTGGGGGAAAAGGTGCATAATACAATATTATAATAAATCATATAGACATCTCATCAACAGTGCCTTCAGAAAGTATTCATACCCCTTGACTTATTCCACATTTTGTTGTGTTACAGCCTGAATTCAAAATGGATTGAAAACATTTGTTCTCTCTCCCATCTAAACACAATACCGCATAATGACAAAGTGAAAATATGTTTTTAGAAATGTTAGCAATTTAACTGAAAAAAAATATCTGATTTACATAAGTATTCACAACCCTGAGTCAATACTTTGTAGAAGCACCTTTGTGGGTTTTCATGGGTAAGTCTCTAAGAGCTTCCCATACCTGGATTGTACAACATTTGCCCATTATTATTTTCAAAATAGATTTCAAGTAGATTTAAGTCACGACAGTAACTTGGTCACTCAGGAACATTCACAGTTTTCTTGGTAAGCAATTCCTGTGTAGATTTGGCCATGTGTTTTAGGTTATTGTCGTGCTGAAAGGTGAATTCATCTCTACGTGTCTGGTGGAAAGCAGACTGAAGCAGGTTTTCCTCTAGGATTTTGCCTGTGCTTAGCTCCATTCCATTTATTTTTTATCCTGAAAAATTATCGAGTCCTTAATGATTACAAGCATACCCATAACATGATGTAGCCAACACTATGCTTGAAAATATGGAGAGTGGTACTCAGTAATGTATTGGATTGGATTTGCCCCAAACATAACACTATGTATTCAGATCAAGTTAATTGATTTGCCACATTTTTTGTAGTAGTGCTTTAGTGCCTTGTTGCAGAAAAAGAAACAAGCATGCATGTTTTTATTCTGTACAGGGTTCCTTCTTATTTATTTTTTATTATCCCTTTTTCTCCCCAATCTCGTGGTATCCAATTGGTAGTTACAGTTTTGTCCCATCGCTGCAACTCCTGTACGAACTTCGGAGAGGCTAAGGTCGAGAGACATGTGTCTTCCGAAACACGACCCTGCCAAGCCGCACTGTTTCTTGAAGCCAGCCGCAGCAATGTGTCGGAGTAAACACCGTACAATTGGCGACCGTGTCAGCATGCATGTGCCCGGCCCGCCACAGGAGTCAAGGACATCCCGGCCAGCCAAACCCTCCCCTAATCCGGACTACGCTGGGCCAATTTTGCGCCGCATCATGGGTCTCCCGGTCTCTGCCAGCTGCGACACAGCCTGGGATCGAACCTGCAGGGTTCCTTCTTTTCACTCTGTCAATTAGGTTAGTATCTTGGAGTAACTACAATGTTGTTGATCCATCCTCAGTTTTCTCCTATCACAGCCATTACACTCTGTAACTGTTTTAATGTCACCGTTGGCCTCATGGTGAAATCCATTAAGGGTTTCCTTTCTCTCCGGCAACTGAGTTGGAAGGACACCAGTATCTTTGTAGTAACTGGGTGTATTGACACACCACCCAAAGTGTAATTAATAACACTATGCTCAAATGGATATTCAATGTCTGTTTTTTTTTACCTATCTACCAATAGGTGCCCTTCTTTGAGAGGCATTGGAAAACCTCTCTGGTCTTTATGGTTGAATCTGTGTTTAAAATTCACTGCTCAGCTGAGGGACCTTACAGATCATTGTATGTGTGAGGTACAGAGATGAGGTATCATGTTAAACAATATTATTTCACACAGAGTGAGTCCATGCAGCTCATTAAGTGACTTGTTAACTTAGGGCTCCAATCCCGTTAACGGGATTGATATGACAACAGTCAGTGAAAGTGCAGAGCGCCAAATTCAAACACCAGAAATCTCATAATTAAAATGCCCCAAACATACATGTATCTTATACCATTTTAAAGGCAATCTTGTTGTTAATCCCACCAATGTGTCCGATTTCAAATAGGCTTTACAGCGAAAGCACCACAAACGATTATGTTAGGTCACCGCCAAGTCACAGAAAAATTCAGCCATTTTTCCAGCCAAAGAGAGGAGTCACAAAAAGCACAAATAGAGATAAAATTAATCACTAACCTTTGATGATCTTCATCCGATGACACTCATAGGACTTCATGTTACACAATACATATATGTTTAGTTTGATAAAGTGCATATTTATATAAATAAATCTCATTATATATTGGCGCGTTATGGTCACTAGTTCCAAAAACATCCGGTGATATTGCAGAGAGCCACATCATTTACAGAAATGCTCATTATAAATGTCTATGAAAATACAATTGTTAGACATGGAAATACAGATACACTTCTCCTTAATGCAACCGCTGTTTCAGATTTCAAAAAAACTTTACGGAAAAAGCGAACCATGAAATAATCTGAATACAGCTTTCAGACAACAAAGCAGCCTAAAAGATATCCGCCATATTGGGTAGTCATAAATAACATTATAAATATTCACTTACCTTTGATGATCTTCATCAGAATGCACTCCCAGGAATCCCAGTTCCACATTAAATGTTTTATTTACTTTGATAATGTCCATCATTTATGTCCAAAGAGCTACTTTTGTTAGCACGTTTGGTAAACAAATCCAAAGTCATGAAGGGCGTTCCCTAGTTGCAGACGAAATGTCAAAAAGTTCCGTTACTGTCTGTAGAAACATGTCAAATGATGTATGGAATCAATTTTTAGGATGTTTTTAACATAACACTTCAATAATGTTCCAACAGGAGAGTTCCTATGTCTGTAGAAAAGCAATGGAATGAGAGCTAACTCTCTCGTGACCGTGCCTCAGAGCCTATGGCAATCTGCCAGACACCTGGCTCAAACAGCCCTTATGAGCCTCCACTTCACAGTAGAATCCTCAAACAAGTTTCTAAAGAAGGTTGACGTCTAGTGGAAGCCTTAGGGTGTGCAACATTTCCTATCCATTACTAATAATAATATGAATATATTAGCAACTGGGACTGATGAGCAGGCCGTTTATTCTGGGCACCTCTGGGCACCTTTCATACAAGCTACTCAATACTGCCCCTGTAGCCATAAGAAGTTAAGTAAATGTTTACTCCTGAACGTATTTTGGCTCACCATAACAAAAGGTTTGAATACTTATTGACTCAAGACATTTCAGCTTTTCATTTTTTATTAATTTGTAAAAATGTCTAAAATCATAATACCCTTTTGACATTATGAGGTATTGTGTGTGGGCCAATGACAAAACATTTCAATGTAATCCATTTTCAATTCAAAATGTGGAAAACGTTAAGGGGTGTGAATACTTTCTGAAGGTACTGCCTTTCTACATTTTGAATTGAAAATGGATTACATTGAAATAGAAAATGACTAATAATATATGCCACTTACCAGATGCTTTTACCCAGAGTGATTTACCCTGCAGCTTAGTGCGTGCATACATTTTAGTATGTGTATGTGATGAGATTCCTGTGGGAATTGAAGCAACAGTATAACCTTGGTTTTGCTAGCACCACACACTTACCAAATTAGCCACACAATATTTGTATATATTTAGTCTCGTCTGTAATTTGTCTCTCTAGCTTGCCTTTATCCTCTTTTCAAGTTTTCATTCGATGTTTCTATTACATTTCTTTGATTTCATTAAGTGGATTTATCTGTGTGAGTAGGAGATGATTCTCTAAGAAAAGCGTGGGAGAATGGCATATTCACATTGAATTGACAGCTCTCAGTCTAAGTCGTGTGTGTGCGCCTGTGTGTGTGTGCACGCCTGTGTGTGTGTGTGTGTGTGTGTGTGTGTGTGTGCACGCGCCTATGTGTGTGTTGTGATGTCTACACACTCCCGTTTGCCACGAAGACATTCTCAGCTTCAGCCACAGGCAGGGAGGATTTGTAAGCAGCTGAGAAGACAGGATTACGCAGGCTGAGGTCTTCTGACCCCTGCTCTCTCTGGGTGGACATTGCTTCACTGGACTTTTATTTAAAAGAAAGGATTCATTTCATTTCTTACTTACCCCTCCCTTCTGTGGTTTGATCTGTCTGTCTGTCTGTCTGTCTGTCTGTCTGTCTGTCTGTCTGTCTGTCTGTCTGTCTGTCTGTGTGTGTGTGTGTGTGTGTGTGTGTGTGTGTGTGTGTGTGTGTGTGTGTGTGTGTGCGTGCGTGTTGGGCTCAATTTGAATTGAAGGCAGTCAATTCAGGAAGTAACTCAAATTACAATTCAATAATCGAAAAAGGAAAAGTAGAAGATATTTATTCAAAAGTTTTAACATTTTAGAATGTTTAATTCAATTTACTTCCTGAATTGGCGGTCTTCAATTCGAATTGAGCCCAAATTTGGTGTGTGTGACGTGTCACCATCTCACTAAAGTGACAACAGTTTGGAGTGTGACGTGCCACCATTCAACCTTTCATCCCACTGCACGAGGAGGATTTTGTCCCCAAACTTTTCTACCTCAGTGTGTGTGTGTGCTTGTGAGTGTGTGTGTGTTTCTGAGTGTGTGTGCAAGTGTGCACGTGTGCCCTAGCTCTGTGTGCGTGCATGCGGTCACCCCTCGCTCCACTGCAGTGTGAGATGTGTGCGCTAGCTCTCTGTGTCACATTCCAAAAGTGAGAGCTAGAGACATAGCGAGCATTTTGATGTTATCAGCTCTGCCTGTGAGAGTTAGATAACTGTTTGTGAAGAGAGTATAACTAGACGTAACTGTTTGTGAAGAGAGTATAACTCTAGAAGTAACTGTTTGTGAAGAGAGTATAACTCTAGACGTAACTGTTTGTGAAGAGAGTATAACTCTAGAAGTAACTGTTTGTGAAGAGAGTATAACTCTAGACGTAACTGTTTGTGAAGAGAGTATAACTCTAGACGTAACTGTTTGTGAAGAGAGTATAACTCTAGAAGTAACTGTTTGTGAAGAGAGTATAACTAGACGTAACTGTTTGTGAAGAGAGTATAACTCTAGAAGTAACTGTTTGTGAAGTGTATAACTAGACGTAACTGTTTGTGAAGAGAGTATAACTCTAGAAGTAACGGTTTGTGAAGAGAGTATAACTCTAGAAGTAACTGTTTGTGAAGAGAGTATAACTCTAGAAGTAACTGTTTGTGAAGAGAGTATAACTCTAGAAGTAACTGTTTGTGAAGAAAGTATAACTCAAGACATAACTGTTTGTGAAGAGAGTATAACTCTAGAAGTAACTGTTTGTGAAGAGAGTATATCTATAAAAGTAAATGTTTGTGAAGAAAGTATAACTCTAGACGTAACTGTTTGTGAAGAGAGTATAACTCTAGAAGTAACTGTTTGTGAAGAGAGTATAACTAGACGTAACTGTTTGTGAAGAGAGTATAACTCTAGAAGTAACTGTATGTGAAGAAAGTATAACTCTAGAAGTAACTGTTTGTGAAGAGAGTATAACTCTAGACGTAACTGTTTGTGAAGAGAGTATAACTCTAGACGTAACTGTTTGTGAATAAAGTATAACTCTAGACATAACTGTTTGTGAAGAGAGTATAACTCTAGAAGTAACTGTTTGTGAAGAGAGTATAACTCTAGAAGTAACTGTTTGTGAAGAGGGTATAACTCTAGAAGTAACTGTTTGTGAAGAGAGTATAACTCTAGAAGTAACTGTTTGTGAAGAGAGTATAACTCTAGACGTAACTGTTTGTGAATAAAGTATAACTCTAGACATAACTGTTTGTGAAGAGAGTATAACTCTAGAAGTAACTGTTTGTGAAGAGAGTATAACTCTAGAAGTAACTGTTTGTGAAGAGGGTATAACTCTAGAAGTAACTGTTTGTGAAGAGAGTATAACTCTAGAAGTAACTGTTTGTGAAGAAAGTATAACTCTAGACATAACTGTTTGTGAAGTGAGTATAACTCTAGAAGTAACTGTTTGTGAAGAGAGTATAACTCTAGAAGTAACTGTTTGTGAAGAAAGTATAACTCTAGACATAACTGTTTGTGAAGAGAGTATAACTGTAGAAGTAACTGTTTGTGAAGAAAGTATAACTCTAGAAGTAACTGTTTGTGAAGAAAGTATAACTCTAGACATAACTGTTTGTGAAGAGAGTATAACTCTAGAAGTAACTGTTTGTGAAGAGAGTATAACTCTAGAAGTAACTGTTTGTGAAGAAAGTATAACTCTAGACGTAACTGTTTGTGAAGTGAGTATAACTCTAGACATAACGGTTTGTGAAGAGAGTATAACTCTAGAAGTAACTGTTTGTGAAGAGAGTATAACTCTAGAAGTAACTGTTTGTGAAGAAAGTATAACTCTAGAAGTAACTGTTTGTGAAGAAAGTATAACTCTAGACATAACTGTTTGTGAAGTGAGTATAACTCTAGACGTAACTGTTTGTGCATTTGGAGGTTATCAAAGTTATATCAGGTAATGGTAACTCTCTGCGATAGTACAGTGTATTAACTCTTTGTATACAGATTCTATCACTTTGTTTTAGGATAGGAGTGCTAATCTAGGAACACATAGACCGTGGGGAGCTGATCCTAGATCAGCACTCTGAGACTCTTTATGAAATACACGCTCTGGACTCCTGTGCTCCGCGGTTCTCTGTAATGAAAAGGCCTTGAGGTGTCTGCTCTCTGCTTCCACCAGCCTGATGAATAGTGACAGCCTGTATTTACAGTCCTAAAAGGTGCTGACACCACTGAACACACAGTACACCATCTGTCCTTAGAGAACTGAGAGAGAGACAGACAGAGAGAGACAGACAGAGAGAGACAGACAGAGAGAGACAGACAGAGAGAGACAGACAGAGAGAGACAAACAGAGAGAGACAGACAGAGAGAGACAGACAGAGAGAGACAGACAGAGAGAGACAGACAGAGAGAGACAGACAGAGAGAGACAGACAGAGAGAGACAGAGAGAGACAAACAGAGAGAGACAGACAGAGAGAGACAGACAGAGAGAGACAGACAGAGAGAGACAAACAGAGAGAGACAAACAGAGAGAGACAGACAGAGAGAGACAGACAGAGAGAGACAGACAGAGAGAGACAGACAGAGAGAGACAAACAGAGAGAGACAGACAGAGAGAGACAGACAGAGAGAGACAGACAGAGAGAGACAGACAGAGAGAGACAGACAGAGAGAGGCAGCGGTACCTATGGTAAGGGTCTTATTAAATCTGCGATGCGGAGAATGTGGACGGAATCCAGACAATAAAACGTAATTAAACAACATTCAAACATTTATTGAACTTAGTAGGGAATCAACTAAATGTATTGAACATGTATTAATTTGCCTAAGTTTATCATAAGACATGAATGCATCAGTGATTCGTATTTGCTGTGTGTGTGTGCAGCACTTTGTGTAGCCATTAGCGATGATGCTAATGAAAAGTCTTCTGGTAGATGGAAAGCTTTCCCAAAAACCTTCTCAATTAAATGTTAACTACGAAGTAGCCTATACTTATCTGGCAGAATAATGTCATGATTATTGGCATCAATCCAGCGGGTATTTGTTTTGCAAACTACCATCGCATGTGCACTACAAAAGCACCGCCAAACAACAGCCTCTTGCGAGGTGTGCACACCCAAAATAATGTTATCTCAGATTTTTTCCCAGACCTCAAAAGTGGTCTCCTGTTGTTGTGAAGATCTATAAAACAAATGAGATTTAGTAAAATCCTGAAAAAAATCTACAGAAACTCTTTACATATTTTTTAGGGCCCTTCTTTGGGCAACATGGCTTTTGGGTTGACGTCTGGAGAATGCATGTCTCTCTCTCTGTGAGTGAAGGCCTGTGGACATGTGTGTGCATGCATGGTTTTGTGTGTGTTATCTGTGTGTTTGTCTACACGCACCTTTGTATGTGTACGAGTGTGTGTCCTCCAGAGAGGGGCTTCCAAGTTGCGCAGCAGTCTAAAGCACGCCTCCAACTCAATCATCAAGTTTGCGGACGACACAACAGTGGTAGGCTTGATTACCAACAACGACGAGACGGCCTACAGGGAGGAGGTGAGGGCCCTCGGAGTGTGGTGTCAGGAAAATAACCTCACACTCAACGTCAACAAAACTAAGGAGATGATTGTGGACTTCAGGAAACAGCAGAAGGAACACCCCCCTATCCACATCGATGGAACAGTAGTGGAGAGAGTAGCAAGTTTTAAGTTCCTCGGCATACACATCACAGACAAACTGAATTGGTCCACTCACACAGACAGCATCGTGAAGAAGGCGCAGCAGCGCCTCTTCAACCTCAGGAGGCTGAAGAAATTCGGCTTGTCACCAAAAGCACTCACAAACTTCTACAGATGCACAATCGAGAGCATCCTGGCGGGCTGTATCACCGCCTGGTACGGCAACTGCTCCGCCCTCAACCGTAAGGCTCTCCAGAGGGTAGTGAGGTCTGCACAACGCATCATCGGGGGCAAACTACCTGCCCTCCAGGACACCTACACCACCCGATGTTACAGGAAGGCCATAAAGATCATCAAGGACATCTACCACCCGAGCCACTGCCTGTTCACCCCGCTATCATCCAGAAGGCGAGGTCAGTACAGGTGCATCAAAGCTGGGACCGAGAGACTGAAAAACAGCTTCTATCTCAAGGCCATCAGACTGTTAAACAGCCACCACTAACATTGAGTGGCTGCTGCCTACACACTGACACTGACTCAACTCCAGCCACTTTAATAATGGGAATTGATGGGAAATGATGTAAATATATCACTAGCCACTTTAAACAACGCTACCTTATATAATGTTACTTACCCTACATTATTCATCTCATATGCATACTTATATACTGTACTCTATATCATCGACTGCATCCTTATGTAATACATGTATCACTAGCCACTTTAACTATGCCACTTTGTTTACATACTCATCTCACATGTATATACTGTACTCGATAACATCTACTGTATCTTGCCTATGCTGCTCTGTACCATCACTCATTCATATATCCTTATGTACATATTCTTTATCCCCTTACACTGTGTATAAGACAGTAGATTAGGAATTGTTAGTTAGATTACTTGTTGGTTATTACTGCATTGTCGGAACTAGAAGCACAAGCATTTCGCTACACTCGCATTAACATCTGCTAACCATGTGTATGTGACAAATAAAATTTGATTTGATTTGATTTGCATCTCAGTGCTAGAGGTTGTCACTACAGACACCGTGGTTTGAATCCAGGCTGTATCAGAGCGTTCTAAGACACTGCATCTCAGTGCTAGAGGCATCACTACAGCCACCATGGTTTGAATCCAGGCTGTATCACAACGGTCTAAGGCACTGCATAACAGTGCTAGAGGCATCACTACAGACACCATGGTTTGAATCCAGGCTGTATCACAGCGGTCTAAGACACTGCATCTCAGTGCTAGAGGCATCACTACAGACACTGTGGCTTGAATCCAGGCTGTATCACAGCAATCTAAGACACTGCATCTCAGTGCTAGAGGTTTTCACTACAGACACCATGGTTTGAATCCAGGCTGTATCACAGCAGTCTAAGACATTGCATCTCAGTGCTCGAGGCGTTACTACAGACACCATGGTTTGAATCCAGGCTGTATCACAGCAATCTAAGACACTGCATCTCAGTGCTAGAGGTTTTCACTACAGACACCATGGTTTGAATCCAGGCTGTATCACAGCGGTCTAAGACACTGCATCTCAGTGCTAGAGGCATCACTACAGACACTGTGGCTTGAATCCAGGCTGTATCACAGCAATCTAAGACACTGCATCTCAGTGCTAGAGGTTTTCACTACAGCCACCATGGTTTGAATCCAGGCTGTATCACAACGGTCTAAGGCACTGCATAACAGTGCTAGAGGCATCACTACAGACACCATGGTTTGAATCCAGGCTGTATCACAGCAGTCTAAGACATTGCATCTCAGTGCTCGAGGCGTTACTACAGACACCATGGTTTGAATCCAGGCTGTATCAGAGCAGTCTAAGACACTGCATCTCAGTGCTCAAGGCGTTACTACAGACCCTGATTTGTTTTCAGGCTGCATCACAACGGGGCGTTATTGGGAGTCCCATAGGGAGGCGCACAATTGGCCCAGCATTGTCTGGGTTAGGGTTTGGCCGGAGTAGACCATCATTGTAAATAAGAATTTGTTCTTAACTGTCTTGCCTGGTTAAATAAAGGTTAAATAAAAATAAATAAGTCTGCAGCTTGGTTGAAGGATGATGGTCAGACTGTTAGAGGGTAACAAACCTTACTTTGGTATTAATCGACTGTATCTTCTTTGCCCATCTCTTTAGCTGGAGGTTAAGAGGAGGAATGTCTGAACAGAACATGAAGGATCAGAAATACACAGTGTAATTTATATCATTTCCCCATAGGCTTGTTAGTCACGTCAGCATAGCTTTCTGACCTAGCTACAGGCAGTGTGTTTTATAGGGTTCGTGTGGGATTTCTGTGTGTGTGAGAGTGTGTGTGTGTGTGTGTGTGTGTGTGTGTGTGTGTGTGTGTGTGTGTGTGTGTGTGTGTGTGTGTGTGTGTGTGTGTGTGTGTGTGTGTGTGTGTGTGTGTGTGTGTGTGTGTGTGTGTGTGTCAGAGTGGGATTTCTCCTGTCATGACTGATGATGAGCTTGGTTTAACTCCGATACACATTTTTCTGTGTTTCTCAGTGCGAGGTTAAGTCTGTATGACAAGTGTAGACAAGACAACACCGACCACAAACCCCGACCTTGGCCTGGCCTGGCTGTTTCTGCCAGCTGTGATATGACTGGGACGTTATAAAGCATTACGTTCGCAAACTGGGCTACAACTCTGCATTAGATTAGGCTGTCAACATTTGAAAATAATAAGCTGGAGATGGATTTGGATGTGAGTCCTAAATGGCAACCTATTCCCTATCTAATGTACTACTTTTGACCAAAACCATATGGACCCTGGTCAAAAGTAGGTCAAAAGCAATAGGGTGTAATTTGGTACACAATCATGGAGGTCTATTGGCATGCAAATACTGTAGTGACATTTGGAGCTCTGCTTGACAGAGATGAAGAGAAGAGAGAGAAGAGGCCCTGACTTGATCATCTGCTGGGGTAGTTAGTGTGTGTGTGTATGTGTGTCTGACTCTGTCTGTGGACCCTATTTTAACAAACCTAAGTAATTGTATATCTTACCGCTGGCAGATGCGCTATTGGTCCAGGGGTGTGTCAGAAATATTTTTGCTATTTTCACAGCAGGAATTATGAGTGCAATAGCTGGGTTTGAATGAATAAACAAGTTTATTGAGGGCTTGGCCACTCACTGGCATATCAACGCTTAATACAGCATGCCGCTGTCTCAGTATTGCCGCTATATCCAGTTCTGTAAGTTATTGACGGTCTTTGCATTGTCATCCACTCCAATTCGGCTGGAGACATGGAAAATTCTCATCCTAGTCCATTGTGGATTGATACTTCAGTTTATTAAATAGCATAGACTACAGTAACGAGCACATTTTCGTTTGGGTCAAAATTGGGGCTTAGGTGGTGGGTGTGGCCGGGGGTGTGGCAATGTGCTTGGTTGGGAGCCCCCGATCTTGGCGCTGTAGTGAAATTTGAGCTATTTCTTGGAATTAAAAAAAAATAATAATAATATATAGGTCCATTATATTTTCAACATACTTTATATCTGGTTTTAAAATCATTTTGTTTGGACTTACAGTGCATTTGGAAAGTATTCAGACCTCTTCCCTTTTTTCACATGTTGTTACATTACAGCTGTATTCTAAAACTGTTTTTTTTTTTTATTAAAAGCTCATCAATCTACAAACACAATTTAAAAATGACATTTGTACACAAGTATTCAGACTCGAAATTGAGATGTTTCTACGACTTGATTGGAGTCCACCTGTGGTCAATTCAATTGATTGGACATGATTTGGCACTCACCTGTCTATATAAGGTCCCAGAGTTGACAGTGCATGTCAGAGTAAAAACTAAGCAATGAGGTTGTATGTATTGTCCGTAGAGCTCCGAGACAGGATTGTGTCGAGGCACAGATCTGGGGAGGGTTCCAAAAAATCTCTGCAGCATTGAAGGTCCCCAAGAACACAGTGGCCTCCATCATTCTTAAATGGAAGAAGTTTGGATCCACCAAGACTCTTCCTAGAGCTGGCCGCCCGGCCAAACTGAGCAATTGGGGGAGATCAGGGAGGTCACCAAGAACCTGATGGTCACTCTGACAGAGCTACAGAGGTCCTCTGTGGAGATGGGAGAACCTTCCAGAAGGACAACCATCTCTGCAGCACTCCACAAATTAGGACTTTATGGTAGAGTGGCCAAATGGAAGCCACTCCTCAGTAAAAGGCACATGGCATTCCGCTTGGAGTTTGCCAAAAGGCACCTAAAGGACTCTCAAACCATGATAAACAAGATTCTCTTGTCTGATGAAACCAAGATTGAACTCTTTGGCCTTAATGCCAAGCATCACGTCTGGAGGAAACCTGGTACCACCCCTAGCATGGTGGTGGCAGCATCATGCTGTGGGGATGTTTTTCAGTGGCAGGGACCAGGAGACTAGTCTGGATCGACAGATGAACGGTGCAGTCAAGAGATATCCTTGATGAAAACCTGCTCCAGAGCATTCATGACCTCAGACTGGGGCAAAGATTCACCTTTCAACAGGGCAACGACCCTAAGCACACAGTCAAAACAATGCAGGAGTGGCTTGAGGACAAGTCACTGAATGTCCTTGAGTGGCCCAGCCAGATACCGGACTTGAATCAGGTCAAACGTCTCTGGAGAGACCTGAAAAAAGCTGTGCAGCGACGCTCCCTATCCAACATGGCAGTGCTTGAGAGGATCTGCAGAGAAGAATGGGAGAAACTCCCCAAATACAGGTGTGTCAAGCTTGTGGAGTCATACCCAAGGAGACTCTAGGCTGTAATCGCTGCCAAAGGTGCTTCAACAAAGTACTGAGTAAAGGGTTTGAATACTCATGTAAATGTGTTTTTTGTTTTTAATACATTTGCAAACATGTCTAAAAAACATTTTTTCATTTTGTCATGATGGGGTATTGTGTGTAGATTGATAAGGGCGGAAAAATAATTTATACATTTTAGAATAAGGCTATAACGTAAGAAAATGTGGAAAAATTCAAGGGGTCTGAATACTTTCTAAATGCACTGTAGGTGACCCCAAAAAATGCTTAGGTGGCCCGCCCAAGGATTGAAATGTCAGAAAATTCCCTGATGAGTAATAACAACAGCAACAAATAAATCTGTGCTTGCTCATTATGTTTGGAGTGTTGACAGTCAACATTGTTGTAATTGGGGTAGTGATTGCTTCCAACAAGAGCACAAATCATGTACATTTCTATACATCTTTGAAAAGCGAGTCGGCTTAATCGTTTTTTTTTTTTGTCTTAAAGGGGCAGTGTTGTAATTTGAGACAGTAGCTAATAGGCAGAGGTCAGCAACATAGTTTGTCTGATTCTCTGTAATAATGGAATGGGAATAATAGTGATTTATTTTTGTAAAGTGGTTTCATGCACCAAACACAACATTTTCAGTCACCTCCCTGTCTGAAGGACAAGTGAAGAAACAGGTTCATGTCAAGCCCTGCATGCTTTTTTCTAAAGTCTCATGGAATGTAGGCCTACATTGAACACCACACATTGGCTGCTACTGTTGGCAGCTATCTCCATGTTAAAATGTTATGGGATGCAGTTTCTCCATTGTTTTTGATGGTAAGGCTACATTATGATCAAATAGCAACAGTAGCCTACTTGACCACTGTCTGAAACTGTAACTTAAAGTGGGTACAACCTCAGTGTTCACAGTAAACGCACGCTGGAAGTTCAACAGAATTTTCACAAGGTTCAAGTTTGCGCTCAGCAGACCTGAAATTTGCTCCGTGCCCCAAAAAATGAGAGGGAACATTGGTCACCTGCATTATCTCTTGCTCTATGATAGGCATATGGATATGTAGCCTACATGGAGGGGTTTTATCCAGAATAATAACAGGCGCTGGCTATAATAATGTACAATACGTATATAAAGGGGATGTCCACTCACTGTTTTGCTGCTACCAAACTTAATCTTTTAATTAAGCTTTGGTGATTAAGATTTATTTCTAAGCCAAACCCTTTATCGATAGTTTTTACCTCGCCTGCTCGGCGAATATATTGGACAGGACAAAAAAACACAGCCTTCATTAAAAGGGAGGGGAGGCTGTGCTTGTTGTCTTTTTATTAAATGAAACTAAATGGGGATAAACATTAGTTGTTTATGTTTAGAATTAAGAGGTTTAGGGGCACAAAAAGCACATCTCTCTTGTTCCGTGCATATATGGGCACTGTATATGGGCTGTATAGGCTGCACTTCCACTGTCAATATGGGCTGTATAGGCTGCGATTCCACTGTCAATATGGGCTGTATAGGCTGCGCTTCCACTGTCAATATGGGCTGTATAGGCTGCGCTTCCACTGTCAATATGGGCTGTATAGGCTGCGCTTCCACTGTCAATATGGGCTGCATAGGCTGCGCTTCCACTGTCAATATGGGTTGTATAGGCTGCACTTCCACTGTCAATATGGGCTGTATAGGCTGCGATTCCACTGTCAATATGGGCTGTATAGGCTGCGCTTCCACTGTCAATATGGGCTGTATAGGCTGCGCTTCCACTGTCAATATGGGCTGTATAGGCTGCGCTTCCACTGTCAATATGGGCTGTATAGGCTGCGCTTCCACTGTCAAAATGGGCTGTATAGGCTGCGCTTCCACTGTCAATATGGGCTGTATAGGCTGCGCTTCCAAGGTCAATATGGGTTGTATAGGCTGCGCTTCCACTGTCAATATGGGTTGTATAGGCTGCGCTTCCACTGTCAATATGGGCTGTATAGTCTGCGCTTCCACTGTCAATATGGGCTGTATAGGCTGCGCTTCCACTGTCAATATGGGTTGTATAGGCTGCGCTTCCACTGTCAATATGGGCTGTATAGGCTGCGCTTCCACTGTCAATATGGGCTGTATAGGCTGCGCTTCCACTGTCAATATGGGCTGTAAAGGCTGCGCTTCCACTGTCAATATGGGTTGTATAGGCTGCGCTTCCACTGTCAATATGGGTTGTATAGGCTGCGCTTCCACTGTCAATATGGGCTGTATAGGCTGCGCTTCCACTGTCAATATGGGCTGCATAGGCTGCGCTTCCACTGTCAATATGGGTTGTATAGGCTGCGCTTCCACTGTCAATATGGGCTGTATAGGCTGCGCTTCCACTGTCAATATGGGCTGTATAGTCTGCGCTTCCACTGTCAATATGGGCTGTATAGGCTGCGCTTCCACTGTCAATATGGGCTGTATAGGCTGCGCTTCCACTGTCAATATGGGTTGTATAGGCTGCGCTTCCACTGTCAATATGGGTTGTATAGGCTGCGCTTCCACTGTCAAAAACCATGCCATGATTTAAATATCCCCACCATGGCTGCCTGAAATTGGCACTTTGACACATGTTTTTAAGGACACACCTCCGATATTGCCATCCCTCCCAACTCAGCGCAAGCGAACTCATATAAGACAGGTAAGTCACCGATCCTGGCGCTGGGCTGGAAAATAGCAGAGCTTTAACAGGCTGAAATTACCAACGAGTGTGTGTTTTACAAATCCGTTGGCTTAATGGCTGTCGAAAATAGAGAGTGTGTGTGTGTGTGTGTGTGTGTGTGTGTGTGTGTGTGTGTGTGTGTGTGTGTGTGTGTGTGTGTGTGTGTGTGTGTGTGTGTGTGTGTGTGTGTGTGTGTGTGTGTGTGTGTGTGTGTGTGTTAATGGATGTGCTAGTACTCTCTGGACCTTTAGGAATTACATAATTATTTTTTGGCAAGCATTGGACTTCCTGGGGAAATGGTGTCTGCGGAGAGGGTCGATTAAGTTCTGAATGGGCTAGAGTGTATGTGTGTGTGTGTTTGTATGGTGTGTGTTTGTGTTTGTTAGTGTGAGTGCGTGCTTGTGTGTGTGTTGATCTCATAAAGGGAACAATGTGGGCAATGAAAGAGATGTATGGACCTCTTACCAGATCATTTCAACCACTTAATGGTCCGACATGAATTAATGGTGGCCATGGAGGAGAGTCAGTTAGATATAGATATTATCATGACGTTATTGTGTCCTTCACCAAGTAATGGAACTACGAACATGTTCATCTGAATTCTCTTGCTTTTGTTTGGGATTTAAACTGATTCTACTTAATTGAATAGTTATTTTTGGATATACAGTTAAACAGCAAGTCTCTATCCTCTGAGTGTGCAAAACATTAAGAACACCCACTCTTCCCTTGACATAGACTGACCAGGTGAATCCAGTTGAAGTCTATGATTCCTTTTTGATGTCACTTTATATATCCACTCCAATCAGTGTAGATGAAGGGGAGGAGACGGGTTAAAGAAGGATTTTTGAGACATGGATTGTGTATGTGTGCCATTCAGATAGTGAATGGGCAAGACGTTTATTTTTATAAATGTTTTATTTAACGCGGCCAATTGTGCGCCTCCCTATGGGACTCCCAATCACGGCCAGTTGTGATACAGCCTGGAATGGGCTATAGTGGTGTGCCAGGCGCACCGGTTTGTGTCAAGAACGACACCGCTGCTCCGTTTTTCACACTCAACAGTTTCCTGTGTGTTTCAAGAATGGTCCACCACCCACAGTGGGAAGCATTGGAGTCAACATGAGCCAGCATCCCTGTGGAACACTTTCAACACCTTGTAGAGTCCATGTCCTGATGAATTCAGGCTGTTCTGCTGCTGTGGCCTAAATGGTACCTGTTAATTTGTATTAATGTCAAGTGATTTATAGGCGATGGATGTGCGTGCGTGCGTACATGCACTCTCTGAATTAGATTCATTAAGAAGAGGGAGGAGCTGGTTAGAATTTAGGGCCCTGCCCTTTTCAGGTCACTGACTAATGTTAGGGAGGCCCTGTCACTTGCCTGGGGAGACAGGGAGGGACCAGCAGCTCTGGCTTTTGACCGTGGGAGATGATATTGGGGCCTCGAGAGAAGGCCCTGGGACTGGGGAGAGGCAGAGGGTCCGGGGACTGACTGTGGAGACAGACGGTGTTGGGGAAAGAGAGGGTTAGCCCTGACCCTGGGTTGTCAGGGAGAGAGGGTCCTATCCCTAGGGAGGGAGGGAGGGCCGTAGCCCCTGACTGGGGAGACTGAGAGGGGTGTTGTCCTCACCAGTCCTAGTCCAGACACGACCTCTATGTCCCTGAGTTGGGTCCCTCTCCATCTCCCCAGGGTGAGGACCCTCTCTCTTCCCCGATCATCCTCTCTATCCCCAACACCCCGCTTGGTGTCCCTAGAGGAACTGTGGAGCAGGGCAGAGACTGAGTGGTCCTGGACAGAAACTCTATAGATACCGTAAACACATCACTAATGGAGCGGAGAGGACAACACAACACCCATATAGCCATACATATCACTGATGGAGCAGAGAGGACAACACATCACCCATATAGCCATACATATCACTGATGTAGCAGAGAGGACAACACAACACCCATATAGCCATACATATCACTAATGTAGTGGAGAGGGCAACACAACACCCATATAGCCATACATATCACTGATGGAGCAGAGAGGACAACACAACACCCATATAGCCATACATATCACTGATGTAGCGGAGAGGACAACACAACACCCATATAGCCATACATATCACTGATGTAGCAGAGAGGACAACACAACACCCATATAGCCATACATATCACTGATGGAGCAGAGAGGACAACACAACACCCATATAGCCATACATATCACTGATGTAGCAGAGAGGACAACACAACACCCATATAGCCATACATATCACTGATGTAGCAGAGAGGACAACACAACACCCATATAGCCATACATATCACTGATGTAGCAGAGAGGACAACACAACACCCATATAGCCATACATATCACTGATGGAGCAGAGAGGACAACACAACACCCATATAGCCATACATATCACTGATGTAGCGGAGAGGACAACACAACACCCATATAGCCATACATATCACTGATGGAGCAGAGAGGACAACACAACACCCATATAGCCATACATATCACTAATGTAGTGGAGAGGGCAACACAACACCCATATAGCCATACATATCACTGATGGAGCAGAGAGGACAACACAACACCCATATAGCCATACATATCACTGATGTAGCAGAGAGGACAACACAACACCCATATAGCCATACATATCACTGATGTAGCAGAGAGGACAACACAACACCCATATAGCCATACATATCACTGATGTAGCAGAGAGGACAACACAACACCCATATAGCCATACATATCACTGATGGAGCAGAGAGGACAACACATCACCCATATAGCCATACATATCACTGATGGAGCGGAGAGGACAACACAACACCCATATAGCCATACATATCACTGATGGAGCAGAGAGGACAACACAACACCCATATAGCCATACATATCACTGATGGAGCAGAGAGGACAACACAACACCCATATAGCCATACATATAACTGATGGAGCGGAGAGGACAACACAACACCCATATAGCCATACATATCACTGATGTAGCGGAGAGGACAACACAACACCCATATAGCCATACATATCACTGATGGAGCAGAGAGGACAACACAACACCCATATAGCCATACATATCACTGATGTAGCGGAGAGGACAACACAACACCCATATAGCCATACATATCACTGATGTAGCGGAGAGGACAACACAACACCCATATAGCCATACATATCACTGATGTAGCGGAGAGGACAACACAACACCCATATAGCCATACATATCACTGATGGAGCAGAGAGGACAACACATCACCCATATAGCCATACATATCACTGATGTAGCGGAGAGGACAACACAACACCCATATAGCCATACATATCACTGATGGAGCAGAGAGGACAACACATCACCCATATAGCCATACATATCACTGATGTAGCGGAGAGGACAACACAACACCCATATAGCCATACATATCACTGATGTAGCGGAGAGGACAACACAACACACATATAGCCATACATATCACTGATGTAGCGGAGAGGACAACACAACACCCATATAGCCATACATATCACTGATGTAGCAGAGAGGACAACACAACACCCATATAGCCATACATATCACTGATGTAGCAGAGAGGACAACACAACACCCATATAGCCATACATATCACTGATGTAGCGGAGAGGACAACACAACACACATATAGCCATACATATCACTGATGTAGCGGAGAGGACAACACAACACCCATATAGCCATACATATCACTGATGGAGCAGAGAGGACAACACATCACCCATATAGCCATACATATCACTGATGTAGCGGAGAGGACAACACAACACCCATATAGCCATACATATCACTGATGGAGCAGAGAGGACAACACATCACCCATATAGCCATACATATCACTGATGTAGCGGAGAGGACAACACAACACCCCCATATAGCCATACATATCACTGATGTAGCGGAGAGGACAACACAACACACATATAGCCATACATATCACTGATGTAGCGGAGAGGACAACACAACACCCATATAGCCATACATATCACTGATGTAGCAGAGAGGACAACACAACACCCATATAGCCATACATATCACTGATGTAGCAGAGAGGACAACACAACACCCATATAGCCATACATATCACTGATGTAGCGGAGAGGACAACACAACACACATATAGCCATACATATCACTGATGTAGCGGAGAGGACAACACAACACCCATATAGCCATACATATCACTGATGTAGCAGAGAGGACAACACAACACCCATATAGCCATACATATCACTGATGGAGCGGAGAGGACAACACAACACCCATATAGCCATACATATCACTGATGTAGCGGAGAGGACAACACAACACCCATATAGCCATACATATCACTGATGGAGCGGAGAGGACAACACAACACCCATATAGCCATACATATCACTGATGTAGCGGAGAGGACAACACAACACCCATATAGCCATACATATCACTGATGTAGCGGAGAGGACAACACAACACTCATATAGCCATACATATCACTGATGTAGCGGAGAGGACAACACAACACCCATATAGCCATACATATCACTGATGGAGCAGAGAGGGTACCACAACACCCATATAGCCATACATATCACTGATGGAGCAGAGAGGGTAACACAACACCCATATAGCCATACATATCACTGATGGAGCAGAGAGGACAACACAACACCCATATAGCCATACATATCACTGATGGAGCAGAGAGGACAACACAACACCCATATAGCCATACATATCAGTCATACTGAATGATCTATCACTCTCTGGCCTATGGCCATCATATTTCTAATTTTTTACTCCTCCTTTTGTACTCTCGGAATAATACTTTTTCGACAGAAGCCATGTTTGGATCAGAGAACAGGATTTTAGTGGGAAATTAAAGAATAAGCATGGATGTAATTTGAGGTCCTGGCTTTCAAGCGAAGACACGATTGATGCTGTGGTTTTTCTTGTTAAGATGGTGTTGGTCTCTAAACTCAAAACATCCTGCCTTTTATGACCTGCTGCTGTCGATTAATGATGGTGTTTGTCTCCTCTCAACCATTCAGTATTCGTTGTACCCTAGCAGATGGAGAGACACCAACAGGTTAGGTGAGAGGTGATGCCTTGGAGGACACACACACTAGGGTTGACTATTTTCCTAATATTTTACAAATGTTCCATCCCGAGAATAAATCACTTTTCTCCCGGTTAACCCGGTATTTCCTGTCCAAGTTGGAAGTGACATTCTAAAGCATATAAATGTCTGGATTTGATTAAAGCTTCGATTGGCCTTGAAAATGCAAGCTGGATGCTACCTAATTCAAGCTGGATGCTACCTAATTCAAGCTGGATGCTACCTGAGGCTGATGAGGCAAATATTAAAGGCATTTTATAAACCCAAGCACAAAAAAGACCAAGTGATTGTGCCGTTATCCAATACATTGCCTATGATATATAGGCTACCGCACATTACTCAGGACAGAAAAACAGAACAACCCATAGCTGTAGCTATGCTCTCTTGGGTAAATAAATGAAACGAGCTCCAGTATTCTTTTTGATTGTGAACTGTATTACTGTACTGTATTGTAATATACTGTATTATAAGGACTGGAATTGTGCACATTGTTCAAACCATGAAGCTGGGAGAGAACATGTGATGCTGTTGCAGGACATTATAGGTTAATAAATTATAGGCAAGTGAATTTATAAATTATAAGCTTTATAGGCTAGTTAATTTATCAATTATAAGCTTTATAGGGTAGTGCATTTATCAATTATAAGCTTTATAGGCTAGTCAATTTATCAATTATAGGCTAGTGAATTTATCAGTTATAGGCTAGTGAATTTATAAATTATAGGCTCGTGAATTTATAAATTATAGGCTCGTGAATTTATAAATTATAGGCTAGTGAATTTATAAATTATAGGCTAGTGAATTTATAAATTATAGGCTCGTGAATTTATAAATTATAGGCTAGTGAATTTATAAATTATAGGCTCGTGAATTTATAAATTATAGGCTAGTGAATTTATAAATTATAGGCTCGTGAATTTATAAATTATAGGCTCGTGAATTTATAAATTATAGGCTAGTGAATTTATAAATTATAGGCTCGTGAATCTATAAATTATAGGCTAGTGAATCTATAAATTATAGGCTAGTGAATTTATAAATTATAGGCTAGTGAATTTATAAATTATAGGCTAGTGAATTTATAAATTATAGGCTAGTGAATTTATAAATTATAGGCTAGTGAATCTATAAATTATAGGCTAGTGAATTTATAAATTATAGGCTAGTGAATTTATAAATTATAGGCTCGTGAATTTATAAATTATAGGCTAGTGAATCTATAAATTATAGGCTAGTGAATTTATAAATTATAGGCTAGTGAATTTATAAATTATAGGCTAGTGAATTTATAAATTATAGGCTAGTGAATCTATAAATTATAGGCTAGTGAATGTATCAATTATAGGCTAGTGAATTTATAAATTATAGGCTAGTGAATTTATAAATTATAGGCTAGTGAATTTATAAATTATAGGCTAGTGAATTTGATTTACATTTTGAAATAAGCCTATAATAGGGACTATTTTGATATGTGGATAATTTGTAGGCTGACGCATATATACTGTACCTTTCATCATATTTCCCTTGTGTTGTGCGACGTGCATATTACCCTCCCTCCTTCTTCTCTCTATTGTTGCTTCATTCATTCCTTGCTTTCAACAGATAAATGAAATACGTTTCGTTGTCCTTATCTTCATCATCGTAATGACATGCTTGAATAATACAGGACTAGAATAAGATGCACATGGCTTTCACTTCTCTTCAAGAAGATTGACTGGGTTATGGGTCTGAATAAATAACTGCTATAGCCTACCGCCATCGCACGTTCTCTGTTCTTACAAACTCCATGTGAGTTCTATTGGCTGCTGTCTTTTGGTGTTGCTCGCAGTGTCCGAAATTAACTTCATGGCTCACCTGCCAAGGGGACCGGTAGATGAAAAAATCCACCAGCCATGCATATTTTTTTACAGTTCAAAATAATAAATTGCCTTTTTGTGTCACATATACATTCATTTCACTGCATTTCATTGAGATAATAAGGTATTATGTTGAATAGACGCTTAAAGAAGAGGCCAGAGCAAAATTTTAAAAACAAAGTTCATTTAATATAATGGTTAATCAAATCAAATCAAGTTTATTTGTAGAGCACATTTAAAAACAACTGTAGTTGACCAAACGTGCTGTACAGAGTGCAAAAATGCCAAACAGTCGGCACACAATGAAATAAACAAAACATATCAGATACAATGTAGGAATCCTTGTGAGTAAATATTAGCTAGGTTGCCACTTGTTCTCCTATTAAAATTAAACTTCAGTTCATGAAAATAAATAGCTAGCCAGCTACTTAACCCTACGGCGCCGACAGAGATGGCTGCCTCGCTTTGCTTTCCTAGGAAACTATGCAGTATTTTGTTTTTTTACCAGGTATTTCTTACATTGGTACCCCAGGTAATCTTAGGTTTCATTACATACAGTCGGGAGAAACTACTGAATATAAGAGTAACGTTAATTCACCATCATTACGACCAGGAATATGACTTTCCCAAAGCGGATCCTGTGTTTTGCCTTCCACCCAGGACAATGGATCGGATCCCAGCCGGCGAACCTAAACAACATCGCCGTAAAAGGGGCAAACGAAGCGGTCTTCTGGTCAGGCTCCGGAGACGGGCACATCACGCACCACTCCCTAGCATACTACTCGCCAATGTCCAGTCTCTTGACAACAAGGTTGATGAAATCCGAGCAAGGGTAGCATTCCAGAGAGACATCAGAGACTGTAACGTTCTTTGCTTCACGGAAACATGGCTCACTCGAGAGACGCTATCGGAGTCGGTGCAGCCAGCTGGTTTCTTCACGCATCGCGCCGACAGAAACAAGCATCTTTCTGGTAAGAAGATGGGCGGGGGATGGTGTGATCATAACAAAATACAGGAACTCAAGTCCTTCTGTTCACCTGACTTAGAATTCCTCACAATCAATTGTCGACCGCATTATCTACCAAGGGAATTCTCTTCGATTATAATCACAGCCGTATATATATTCCCCCCCCCAAGCAGACACATCGATGGCTCTGAACAAACTTTATCTGACTCTATGTAAACTGAAAACCACATATCCTGAGGCTGCATTCATTGTAGCTGTGGATTTTAACAAGGCTAATATGAAAACAAGACTCCCTCAATTCTATCAGCATATCGATTGCGCAACCAGGGCTGGTAAAACCCTGGATCATTGTTATTCTAACTTCCGTGATGCATATAAGGCCCTCCCCTGCCCTCCTTTCGGAAAAGCTGACCACGAATCCATTTTGTTGCTTCCAGCCTACAGAAAGAGACTAAAACCAGAAGCTCCCACGCTCAGGTCTGTTCAACGCTGGTCCGACCAATTTGATTCCACGCTTCAAAACTGCTTCAATCACGTGGATTGGGATATGTTCCGCATTGCGTCCAACAACAACATTGACGAATATGCTGATTTGGTGAGGGAGTTCATTAGAAAGTGCATCGGCGATGTTATACCCACAGCAACAATTAAAACATTCCCAAACCAGAAACCGTGGATTGATGGCAGCATTCACGCAAAACTGAAAGCGCGAACCACTGCTTTTAACCAGCAACACAACGATAAACAGCCACCAAATCGAAGCAGCGTTAGCCATGCAGAGCAAGGGAAACAACCACCCCAAGGCTCAGAGCGAGTGAAGTTTGGAACGCTATTAGCGCGTGCTAACTAGCCAGCCATTTCACTTCGGTCACACCAGCCTCATCTCGGAGTTGATAGGTTTGTTGTTGTTTCTCTCCACCTCTGCAATATGGTGAATCAACTCTTTGGCCTGCTTCTCATTTCTATATGTTAACTGACCCACAGCGATTTCTTTTTTTCTCTCATCCAAACTGCAAAAATCAAACATCAAATGAATTCAATAATAATGAAATAGACAATCATGTTATCCAATATAGCTGGCAGTTGATTGTGCTAAATTAGCCTTCTACCCTTTGTTTACTTAAGGATCAACATTATAAGGTTGGTAAAGTCAATTGTGTCACAATGCTTTAAAATGTAAACAGCATCTGGAGACAGACATTAAATTAGAATGTTACAGAGCCATAGGAAAGCATGGAGATCCATGTCAGCATCAGTAGGCCTATCATTTAATGGTATTTATACACTATTTTCAAGTGAACTTAAGCTTATCAAGAGTTGAGAAATAATCTACAATACTGGACCACGTCTGCTAAATAGACTTGAAAAAACTAGCTACAAAAGTACTAGTCTAGCTACAAGAGTACTAGTCTAGCTACAAGAGTACTAGTCTAGCTACAAAAGTACTAGTCTAGCTACAAAAGTACTAGTCTAGCTACAAGAGTACTAGTCTAGCTACAAGAGTACTAGTCTAGCTACAAAAGTACTAGTCTAGCTACAAGAGTACTAGTCTAGCTACAAGAGTACTAGTCTAGCTACAAAAGTACTAGTCTAGCTACAAGAGTACTAGTCTAGCTACAAGAGTACTAGTCTAGCTACAAAAGTACTAGTCTAGCTACAAGAGTACTAGTCTAGCTACAAAAGTACTAGTCTAGCTACAAGAGTACTAGTCTAGCTACAAGAGTACTAGTCTAGCTACAAAAGTACTAGTCTAGCTACAAAAGTACTAGTCTAGCTACAAAAGTACTAGTCTAGCTACAAGAGTACTAGTCTAGCTACAAGAGTACTAGTCTAGCTACAAGAGTAACAACATTTTCACTTACTAGCCACTCCAAGTCAGAAAGTGAACTCGCCTTGCCAATGGCATGTACAGTCGTGAACAGTATCTTCTTCTTCGTGCTGGTCTGCTCTGACATTGCCAGTAGCTCGTCACAGAGGGTGTCAAGAGGAGAGGCTCTGATTGAGCTGGGTGTCACAGACACACAGGCAATGTTACGCTTGCTGTGTTCATGGTCACGAATGTTCATCATTTTATTTCCGATGACAAATGAGTTGTTTCTGCTTTTATCTTTAGCATACTGGCGGCACACATGTAACCATTATTTAACTAGGCAAGAAGACAGAACAACTCATAACCACAGCCTCAGTATCATACTGTAGCCTCTTGACACTTCTTTGTCTCCTAACTTCCATTTCTCACAAAACTTCATTTTTTTAATGTGATTCGTCCTCCTTTTCGTGTATGGGTTTTCATTTCAAAGGTTGGCTTATCAGGTAAATGTCGCCACATAACAGCGATTTAATGAACGGTAGCTAGCAGCAGACCCATGGCAAGTGAGTGATGTCGAGTAGCTGATGTCCCGTACGGTAAACAGTGCCGTGAAACGAGGAGAACTGGAGACGGTCTGTGGCTGATAAACATGAGTCATTTCCTCTGAGCCATCATGCCAGATATGTTATTACATGACTATTTTGGTACAAACATTTACCCGTCAGTGTGGCGGATAACCTTTTGAGATTTACTCGCCAAATGGAAAATATACCTGCATTTGGCTCTTGACGGGTGTTCATTTTGGAACTCTGGTTGCACAGTATACCGGTACCACAGTAATATCACTGTATGTCATGATTCATATACTGACATTTTAGAATACCGTAGTACCGTTTCTTATGATACTACTGAGTTTTTCAGCCCTACCGGTCTAAAGAACCTGCTGGCGCCTCTTATAAAAGGTTTATAAAGTCAGTTTTGTTTATAAATTCAATCTAATTTAATCAACAGCCTCTAGTCTCTTGTATGAGCAGGTCCAATAATATCCACTTCACTTTCATGCACATATCACATGGCAGCTGTAGTCAGCCAGCCTCATCCCCTACCAGCCCCCACTCACCTGCTTCTCTCCATCTGCTCTTCATGCACATATCACATGGCAGCTGTAGTCAGCCAGCCTCATCCCCTACCAGCCCCCACTCACCTGCTTCTCTCCATCCGCTCTTCATGCACATATCACATGGCAGCTGTAATCAGCCAGCCTCATCCCCTACCAGCCCCCACTCACCTGCTTCTCTCCATCTGCTCTTCATGCACATATCACATGGCAGCTGTAATCAGCCAGCCTCATCCCCTACCAGCCCCCACTCACCTGCTTCTCTCCATCTGCTCTTCATGCACATATCACATGGCAGCTGTAATCAGCCAGCCTCATCCCCTACCAGCCCCCACTCACCTGCTTCTCTCCATCCACTATTCATGCACATATCACATGGCAGCTGTAATCAGCCAGCCTCATCCCCTACCAGCCCCCACTCACCTGCTTCTCTCCGTCCACTCTTCATGCACATATCACATGGCAGCTGTAATCAGCCAGCCTCATCCCCTACCAGCCCCCACTCACCTGCTTCTCTCCATCCGCTCTTCATGCACATATCACATGGCAGCTGTAATCAGCCAGCCTCATCCCCTACCATGATGCAGACCCCGACCCTGATGAGTCTTCTGTTGTTAGAGTTGTACATTTCTTACATTGGAGCAGCGTGCAAAGCGAGCAATGTTGATGACTTGTATCATTTCATCGCCTGTTATAAACAAGAGCACAAAAACAATGTGTCCCCAAAGCCAGGTGGAGATGTGTAAATTAGCAGCACATTCAGTCCTTATATTACTATAGCATAGGCTGTTGCAGAAAATGTAGTCCTATCTGTCACAAGAAAAAAAGTTGCCATGATGAGATGATACATGCGTTTGAACTGCACTCCATACCGAGATGGGCTGTCTTTCCCCACCCTGAGCTTGGATGATTGATCATGCAGATAGCAGAGGAAAGGCTGTAGAGAAGCCTGATTTAGACATTGCATATAATTGAGCAGTTCCATTTCACGTCATGCTTTTCATATAATTTTTTTTACATATAATTTACAGTTTTTTCTCAGTTATTTACTGTGGGAAAAGGGAGTGGGTTTGAGTGGTAAATCTTGGTAACCCCAGGGCTTTTTCTGGATTTAAAAGGAGCTTAGATAGTGGGTGTGGCAATCGGTGCGTCGGCCATCGGCATGGCTGAATTTAAGAAAACATTTTAGAGGATAAATATTTCAATTTTATGCTAATTTCCTGCAATTCTACAAATTTCTCCATGTGGTTGAGATATTTTTTTTTGCAGTTTTAATGCTCATTTCCTGCCATTCTACATATTCTTCCTTGTAGCTGAGAGAAAATGTTGCGGTTTTAAAGCTAATTTCCTACAATTCTACATATTCTGCCGTGGAGCTGAGAGAACATTTAGCAGTTTTAAAGCAAATTTCCTGCAATTCCATGCATTTTTCCTTGGCTAATGCTGTGTTCAAACATAATAACAAAATGAATACTGCTACATTCATTGTTTTGGGAATTTTCCATTCACCCTGACTGTCTAGCTTTTATTTTGGTGATTTATAGAAGGTTATATAATAAAAAATATATATAGGTCCATTATCTTTTCTACGAACTTTATTTATGTTTTAGTTGTTTAAGTTTACACAGAAAGCATTTTTCCATCATGAAAATGTGAATTAGAATGTGTTTTTACTGTCTGGATTTAGGCGTCCCGAAAACATGCTTAGGCATCCCACCCAATAATTTTAATGGCAGAAAAATCCCTGAACCTGGTTCCCGCTATTCAACACTAACACACACACAAACTTTGGCAGCAGCATTGTGGGAGGCCTAGAACAGTCCCAGGGCTTGGCTTCTGACCTCAACTCCACTCGGCATTTAAAAGAGGAGAAATTAAATGAAAGGCTGGTGTTTGATGTGCAAGATGTTGGGACAGGATACGAGGGTGCAGGGAAAGCAAACACACAGCCACGCAGTGACACACACACACACACACATACACAGATCCTCACCACATAATGTGAATGCCTCATCAAGAGATGGCTTTTATTTTGGTTTCAGAAAGTAAGGAGTTTTATGTTTCAGGGAATAATTGTCTAAATAAATCAAGTTGGATATTTGACGAGGAGAATTTTAATACACTTCATAAGAACAGTTTCCATTTTAGAGATGGCATTTATTGAATTGTTTTACTTGAGGATTAAGCATTTTTCAAGAGTATAACTTTGCCTATTGTTATTTTTAGGCAATATTTTGCATTATTCTGATATATTGTACCCCTTGCTGCAGGCCTGCTGCCTGCTTGAATAAGGCAAACCAGTTAAGATAAACATTTTTTTTAAATATTCATTTTTAATAGTCACAGAATCAACATATGAAATGCATTTCAGAAGCATATAACTGTGAATTTGGATATTTATAATGAAAAATATGCCTACAGTACTGTAGGAGCTCACTTGTGAAGCATTATCCTCCAAGGCATTTTGTATGGTTCAGATAGCAGAATGCCACACACACCTAACCTTTTTTCCCGTCTTTCTGTCTTTCTGTTATTTCCCTCGTCAGAAAGAATGTCCCGTGGCAAGTCGCTGATCAAATACAAACTGGCCGTGCGTGCGTGCATGTGTGACCCAGCCCCTATAACCTGTCTTGAGACCCTCTGTTCCTGTGTGTGTGTGTGTGTGTGTGTGTGTGTGTGTGTGTGTGTGTGTGTGTGTGTGTGTGTGTGTGTGTGTGTGTGTGTGTGTGTGTGTGTGTGTGTGTGTGTGTGTGTGTGTGACCCAGCCCCTATAACCTGGCTGGGGACCAGTAATCATTTTTCACCTCCTCTGTTCCTGTGTGTGTGTGTGTTTGGTGTGTGTCTTCGCATGTGTTTGTGCGTGCGTGCGAAATTAATGAAAGATTGGCGCCAATGATGGTTGCATGGTGCTAGCCCAGATAGGTTCCCAACCTCATAACTAGCTCGCAAGAAGCCATTTCAGGCTGTCAATCCAGTTAGATAGCTAACTTGTGTAACTATCTTAGCTGGCTAAAACTAAAATGTACTGAATAAGACTCACATTCCCACCAACATTTTAGCAGAGATGCATATAAGCATATTTTGTTTCTTTAAAAAATATGTTTAGAAGTCAGGATATAGACAGCTCAAAAGGTATCATTAGATATGCATGTAATTAAGCATAATGATTATAGCTCTAGATTGAAGGAAAAAGCTGTTTCAGGTGTTTGAAAAATTTCTGCGGTGCCATGACGCCCCTGGTTTCTGCTCTCAGATTTCTGCGGTCCATGACGCCCCTGGTTTCTGCTCTCAGATTTCTGCGGTGCCATGACGCCCCTGGTTTCTGCTCTCAGATTTCTGTGGTGCCATGACGCCCCTGGTTTCTGCTCTCAGATTTCTGCGGTGCCATGACGCCCCTGGTTTCTGCTCTCAGATTTCTGCGGTGCCATGACGCCCCTGGTTTCTGCTCTCAGATTTCTGCGGTGCCATGACGCCCCTGGTTTCTGCTCTCAGATTTCTGCGGTGCCATGACGCCCCTGGTTTCTGCTCTGCTCTCAGATTTCTGCGGTGCCATGACGCCCCTGGTTTCTGCTCTCAGATTTCTGCGGTGCCATGACGCCCCTGGTTTCTGCTCTCAGATTTCTGCGGTGCCATGACGCCCCTGGTTTCTGCTCTCAGATTTCTGCGGTGCCATGACGCCCCTGGTTTCTGCTCTCAGATTTCTGCGGTGCACGACGCCCCTGGTTTCTGCTCTCAGATTTCTGCGGTGCCATGACGCCCCTGGTTTCTGCTCTCAGATTTCTGCGGTGCCATGACGCCCCTGGTTTCTGCTCTCAGATTTCTGCGGTGCACGACGCCCCTGGTTTCTGCTATTCTTTTCTATGTCCGACAAGCACTTCTGGACATCAAATCAGCAGTTACTCACCAAAAATGTGACTTTCCAGAACTGGATCCTTTGTTTGGATATTCAAAGCAGTTCCATTCGTCACAGGAGCCCTTCCAAAAGACACTCGGAGAAGAGGAAGGAGAGACGGCTTTCTAGTGAAACTAAGGAGAAAGGCAAGCCTCCCACCGCTACCTAGTGTATTACTTGCTAATGTATCTTGACCAGCTGCATCACCGCCTGGTATGGAAACTGCACAGCCCTCCACCGGACGTCTCTACAGAGGGTGGTGCAGACGGCCCAATACATCACTGGGGGCAAGCTCCCCGCCCTCTAGGACATCTACACCAGGCAGTGTCTGAGGAAGGACAGAAAGATTGTCAAGGACTCCAGGTCCTTGACAGAGGATCGGGTCTCAGAGACAACTTTATCACCAGCCATCAGACTAATGAACAGCTAACCCTCACTGTCTCCCTGCACAGACTTCCAGACTATTTGCACCTTAGTGACTATCGGCACATCCAACCCTTACACAGACTTACAGATACACACACACATGCACACACAAGCACCCAAAAACACACACAGATAAGCACACACAAGCACTCAGAACTCACACACACACAGTCAACACTGCTGTTCTGTTATATTCTATAGATTCCACTGCGTGACCAAGACACTACCCACTTTATATTGTAAATACAGTGTAATACAGCCCACTATTACTATGCAGATGACCTATTCTATTACTTATACTTGTTATTTTGACTTAACTCTTTTATTGTTAATATTGATTAATGTACTGAATTGTTGAGGGAGCTAGCATCTAAGCATTTCACTGCAGCTTTTATACCTGCTGTAAACTCTGCATATGACTAATAAAATAAGATTTGTGTGTGTGTGTGTGTGTGTGTGTGTGTGTGTGTGTGTGTGTGTGTGTGTGTGTGTGTGCGTGCGTGCGTGCGTGCGTGCGTGCGTGCGGGTGTGTGTGTGTGGGTGGGTGGGTGTGTGTGTGTGTGTGCTCATTTTTCACCTCCTCTGTTCCCTGACCAGAATGTGACCTGACCTCTTTGATCAGTCAGTTTTTTTGTCATTTCCATCACTGTAATGGTCGTGATGGTGAGTGGTATCCCTGAGTGGTCAGCTACTGGCCTGGTCACAGGGAGGTCATATTGGTCAGGCCCTGGTTCAAATACTATTTAAAATCTTTCACATTCCTTTTGAGTGTTTGCTTTAGTCTGCTTGGAGTGCCAGGTTGGAGAGATTTGCCATTTTTTGAATATTACACTGTGTACAAAACATTAGCAACACCTGCTCTTTCCATGACAGACTGACCAGGTGAATTCAGGTGAAAGCTATAATCCCTTATTGATGTCACTTGTTAAATCCACTTCAATCAATGTAGATGAAGGGGAAGAGACAGGTTAAATAAGGATTTTTAAACCTTGAGACAATGGATTGTGTATGGATTGTGTATGTATGCCATTCAGAGGGTGAATGGGCAAGACAAAAGATAGAAGTGCCTTTGAACGGGATATGGTAGTAGGCGCCAGGAGTTTTTCACGCTCAACAGTTTTCTGTGTATATCAAGAATAGCCCACCACCCAAAGGACATCCAGCCAATTTTACACAACTGTAGAAATCATTGGAGTCAACATGGGCCAGCATCCAAGTGGAATGTTTTTCATACCTTGTAGGCTTGAATTGATGCTCTTTTGAGGGCAAATTGGGGTGCAACTCAATATTAGGAAGGTGCCCCTAATGTTTTCTTCACTCAGTGTATGTTGGTGAATTGCGCCAGGCAAGCAGAGACATAGTATTTGAACCTCGTCGCTGATACTGGTGATGAACTTAATCATCTTAAGAAATGCAAATGAGCTTCCTGTCTGAGCAACACAATACATTACAATGGGCTAGCATGGGGGTTATGGGGGGCAGCATACATCTGTATTCAAGCTTTTTGTCTTGTTGTAAAAGAAGAAATATTAGTGAAGTGAGTGATTCAATATCATGGGTGGGTGTCGGAGAGAAGGGTCGTATGAAGTGCCATGTATTGTTTGGTGGCCTCAGTGAGACCATCTGACCTCAATGAGATGGTGGGAGGGATTGAGTGATGTTCAGAGTGAGGAGCTGGGAGCAGGAAGGGTGAAGTAGGGAGTAGGGTCATGAAAGGTCACGGGAGGTCACCAGGGTCAGGGCTCATAGCAGGGTGATTCAGTTCTAGGTAATCTTTTGTTTCGGACTATCTATCTTTGTGTCCCAGATTGTGGAGACAGAATAATTTTATTCTAGAATGAGATGTTTCTTCTCAGAACAAAAAACACATTAAGTACTCTCATGAGAATCACTCAAGGTTTTTGAGAATATTTTCTCTGTTAAATTCCATTCAACATCGTTTTTAGCATGTCGATTCACTTTATGTTCTTTCCGCCTGATTAAATCTCTATTAGGTAGCATATAGAATCTAGAGAGCAGTGTTGTTTCTCGCTCCGTGCTTCTAAGTGCTAGAAGTACCGTCTGGTGTTGGATCTTAATTTGATCACTCTTTTGTTGCTGAGAATTTTCCTGGACAGCAGGAAATGCAAACGTGTAGTGTATTTGAGTTTTAAAAAGGCTTTTAAAGTCTGTCATTTCCACTTTGAAATTTCAGACGTGATTTGCCCCAATGAAAAATGTATGAAACCCTACAAAAATATCCATTGATTATAATCAACATAATAATTCACAGTTTCTGTTGCTCCAGGACTATTTTCTTGCTGTAGAAAACTGTCTGAAATTAAGACCCTACATCTGTACGTTGTTAGGAGAACATGAGGCTAATTCACTTCGAAAACCAATCAATTACACACTGTTACTTTAGAGACTGGCTAAGGTAAAGGTGGAGGAGGTTGGGCTTCCCGGCTAATGTAATGTGGGTGATCTCATCTGTATACCCTGATGAAGAGCTATTACATGTTAGGAAGCATCAAGATCATCAGTGTGCTGGAGTTGGTCTTTTATTCTATCTGGTACAATCTGTAGAACGTTGTGGATTCTGTCAGGTTCCAGAAATGAACTCTGAAATGAGTTAGGATAAGTTCTTATTCTAGCTAGAGATGGAGACCCAGTACTCACGACTCAGGTATGAAACACACTCCTGGTGTTTCATAGGCGTTTTTATGCTGTTCATAGGGATTTCATAGGCATTCCTACACAGTTCATAACCATTCATAGACATTTCATTAATCAGAGTGAATGAGGAGTTGAGGAAATAAAACAATCAAATCTCTTTGAATAGATGTGATTTGAAACCTGAATTGAGTGAGAGAACATCCCTGTGCCCTAGACTTGAGCTTGTAGTACTTTGACAAACTGGACACATTATCTTTAAGAGTAAATACTTGCAGTGTGAGTACGTAATACTTAGAGTTCAAATTTGCACATTGTGTAATAGCTTATCGCATTTGCTTTTATTCAACAAAAGCTTTTCTCGCTCCCAAGCATTTGCAAACACTCACAAGATTCAAGATTAGATTGAATCCAAAGTTACAGTCAAATGACAGAGCAGAGAACAGTTGACAACATTCACATATTGTACTGTATGTGAGGCCACACAGACTCAGAAGCATTACACCATTCTTAAAGCAGCTGTTTACTTTCATTTCCAGTTGATCTGATATATTTAGTGTAGGGGCCTCAGGGCCAGTGTGAGTGTATACTTAAGGTTTGGATCAGTTCTGTAGCTTCTAGCGGCTTCCCTTACTTTAATTAGAGCCTTGAGTGTATTCAGACTACATGGGTGTGTTTATGAATGCACGTATGGATTACAGTGTGGAGATGTGTCAGTTCATATATTTTATAGTTTATGACTGCATATTATGTGAGTGTGTGCATTCATGTGTAAAGGACATCATGCTACTCGCTTAGCGAGTACCACTTCCACCTGATTCGGCCCATACCTGGTGTGAACTCAAGACCTCTTCATTGTTAGCCCACATGACCAACCTCCTGAAGTGTCTTACCAGTCGTCACCACACGAAAAGCTAGCTATTTGCTTTCACAAATGAGGACACTTCAGGCTAAGCAGTATGTTTAACACATCCCATGTGATTCACATGCACATGTCTTTCCCTCTCTGTAGGTGAGTGTACTAATGTGATTATATTATATTTTCTCTGTCTGTTTGTATATGTATATCTGTATTTGTGAGGAGGCCCCTGTCTGAATTAGCAGCAGACCTGTTGTTAATGTAAACCTGGAGCTGTCTTTCTGTCTCTGTCTCTCTCTTTCTGTCTCTCTCTTTCTGTCTCTCTCTCTCTCTCTTTCTGTCTCTCTCTCTCTTTCCGTCTCTCTCTCTCTTTCTGTTTCTCTGTCTCTCGGTTTCTCTGTCTCTCTCTTTCTCCCTTTCTCTCTTTCTGTCTCTCTTTCTGTCTCTCTGTCTCTGTCTCTCTGTCTTTGTCTCTGTCTTTCTGTCTCTTTCTTTCTGTCTCTGTCTTTCTGTCTCTGTCTCTCGGTCTCTCTGTCTCTCTCTTTCTCCCTCTCTCTCTTTCTGTCTCTCTTTCTGTCTCTCTGTCTCTTTCTCTCTGTCTTGGTCTCTGTCTTTCTGTCTCTCTCTTTCTGTGTCTGTCTCTCGGTCTCTCTCTCTGTCTCTCTCTGTCTTTCTCTCTCTGTCTCTCTTGTCTCGGTCTCTCAGTCTCTTTGTCCCTCCCTTTCTGTCTATGTCTCTCTCTCTCTGTCTCTCTGTCTCTGTCTCTCTGTCTCTCTGCTCAGTCCTGTGTTTTGTATTGCCTGGGATCCCCAGCAGAGCTTGGATTGTGACACTCCGTACGGTGGCTCATCATTAGATTACATACACACACACAGACACACACAGACACACACACACAGACACACACACACACACACACACACACACACACACACACACACACACACACACACACACACACACACACACACACACACACACACACACACACACTGTGAGCCTGGGACCAACCCCCAGAGAGAGCCCAGATCTCACCACACCATCTGATATAAATCACACACGGTGGCTTCACCACATGAAAGACCAACGCCAGCCTCAAGCAGCTGTTGCTCTGTAGACTGATTGCCTACGGAGTGTGTGTGTGAGTGTGTGTGTGTGTGTGTGTGTGTGTGTGTGTGTGTGTGTGTGTGTGTGTGTGTGTGTGTGTGTGCCCACGCTTGTGTCTGTCTGACTGCCCACAGAGAGGCTGAGGGACACTGCATGTTAAAGAACAATATCATCTCTACCCTCGTCTCCTAGTTAAAAAGCTCAGTACATCTTGGAAATACAGCCAGGCAGACATTTTCCTCGTCGCTGTGAGCGAAATGCATTTTTTAATCTCTGCAGAAAATAGGTCATAGTTGTGAGCGCTAAATCTGCCATTTTCCCTCCAAAACCTTTTTTAGGAAGTCTGTATATGGATGATGTCATTCAAAGGATGTTATCTCCCTTCCTGGGCTTCTGTGCTTGTTTCACTATTAGTTAACCAGGAGAGACAGTGTGGTCATTATTGACCAGAATGTATTCTGTTTGACTGTATACTTTGCTTGTGCTTATAGACAATGCTGTTTCATATTTGCAAAAGTATCAAGCACATGAGTACATTGCAATGTTTTTCTTATGCAGACTGAGAATGGGGTCCAAATTGTGATTTTGAAATGTATTTTTAGTGTTTCAGGTAAGAAAGACAAGTCTTGTTATTTTTATCCACTTTTATTCTGCAATATGACCAATATTTTCTCATATTCAAGTGTGTATGAAAAAAAGTCACTGATTTCTTAAAAAGCTAAATACAATAAGCATTAGATCAAGGCACATACAAGACTGGGCCAAAGAGCATTCAATGCACTTTGGTTTTCAGTTCAGGAATTCTTGAAAGATGGGACAATTGTCCCGACTTTCAAGAATCCCTGAGCAACTTTGTAAAGAACAATTAACTTTGAAATTGTGGTAACATAGAAGTAGTAGTGTCTTCAATCTGGAAAAAAATACAAAATACAAAATCATAATCATAAACAAGGAAATCGGTGACGTTTGTATTCAAAAGAAAGCCATTTTTTTCTCTATGTCCATTTTTCTTGCCCTGTTTATATCTAGGCTATGTTTGAGGGCCAAGTTTGGATGACTTATGGTACAAGGTACTGGAGAATGGCATCCATTGTAGTTTAGCCAGATAGAGATATAGGGGTGTTGTCAGCCTGGCCACCCTACATGGGTTAATATGTTAGGAGAGGGTCTCCTCTCCTCTCCTAAAGGTCTGTGTGCTTCATATGCCCTGTGCTGTGTTCTACAGGACTGCTTGACACACATACACACAGGCACTCACTCATGCTCGTAAGCACAATCACAAGGACATGTGCAGACACACACACACACACACACACACACACACACACACACACACACACACACACACACACACACAAACGTGGTCTACCTGTGCTGTCTCTGTTTCTGTTTTTTCCAAACAGAAAAACTAAATGACTCCACACACTGAACAAAGCATAGATGTAAAGCACGACACATCCATATCTAGTCCATGTTTCAAGAGATACACCCCTCTGGGTCTCTCTGGCTAGGTACATGTAGGCGACTGCTCTCTGCTTGTCTCTCCTCAGAGGAAGAAGGCAACACGCCTGCTGTCTCGCTGCTTCGCCCTGGTTCTTCTTAGTTAATCAGCTCTGCCCTAGTTTTGATCATCATGTCATTTCTTTTGCCTTTTTGTTGTTATCGAACAGCCACAAAAATAGTGTCAAAGGAATGACCTGTGCTTTATTCTTCAAGTCTGATTGTTCAACACAGCAATGAAAACCCACTTTCACAGTTGACAAGTCATCATATCTCAGTAGAACAGAGTTTGTTTTTATACTTGGTTGTTAGGTAACCTTAAGCCAAAGGAAATACAGTACAAATTACTAAAAACCCCTAAAATATAGAATTGCAGTTTTAATTACAACATACACTGACCTGCGGCTCAGTGATGGGCCTACTGTCTGCAATGTGAACCATGTTTGTTCTCCTCTTCGTCATAAAATGTCCTTAAATATAAATTATATGGGCAAATGTACAGAAGAACATTGCTTTCCCAATCAGTCTTTTAGATCCAGTGTTTTATAACAATATCTTATAGCCACTTAGTTTCAAGTCATCACCGAACGCACTCATTTATAATAAAATGTCCTGTGTTATCAATATCATGAATGGGAATGGTCTGAATCAGGTATTCCACTGTCTCTGTAGCTCCTGTTGCTAATACTGGTCTCGCTGTGTGGGCTTTTGTACAGACTCAATCCATTCGGAGGGAAAATCGTATGTATCACAAACTCCTCTTTGGACACGGGCACGGGGTGTATGGGGATCATCTGAAAAGAGGCCTCTCGTATCTCCAAGATCGAGGTATCCTTCTTCGTCCCCGCCTCTGCGTAATCGTCCTTCCTCCGTCGGCCCTTGTTGTAGGTGCAATTCCTGGAAAACAGCGAACCCTTCCTGTGCACGTACCAGCACACAAGCGCCAGCATTATCATTGCCAACAGAGCCACAGCCCCTCCGATGATCGCGGCTAAAGGCAGACTGGAATTGTTGTAAGGCTCCTTTTCCTGCTCGCGGTTCAGAGTGGTGGTGGGGTTGTAAGCCTTCAGAGAACTGGTCTCTGTCTCGATGCAAACCGGCGTCTCGTCCGACAGGTAAATGTTGCTGGTCTCCATGGGAACCATGCATATCCTGTATGAGGATTCCGGTTCTAAAGCTGTTAGGAGGTACTCCGTCTTCTCCCCCTGTACGATGGTCTCCGTGATGGAACCAAATGAAGGGTTGTGGCCGAGTTTCAACCAGCTGAGCCTTAGGGCCGTCATGGGTACAGAAACCCTCCAGGAGATGTGCACTGTCTCTGCACTGCTCGACTTCACGCTGATCCTGATGATCTTTCTACCTGATGGTGTCGTAGTACTGCGGTGGTTCTTACTCAGTTCAGGCATTTTCACCACTGGTCTTTTAGTGACAAAGGAGGGCCATTGTGGATGTGAGGGGGGTAAGGTGTTAGAGACAGTGCTGGTCTCGAAGGTAGGGGCCCCCTGGCTCCCGCCCAAGTCAGAGCCTCCACAGTCAAACAAGTCAGTAGACAGATCCTTTATAGCCATGCCCTTCACCTTGTCCGGCCCCTGGCACATAAACCCTCGAACGTTGACTTTTGTCGGCAGCGACCTTAACCAGTCTCTCACCCACTTCATCCGGCAAGTACACTGCCATGGGTTGTTACGGAGCAGGAGCTGCGTGAGGTTATCCAGGTCTTCAAACACTCCTTGAGGCAGACTGCTCAGGTTGTTGCCCGATAGATCCAGCCGATACAGCTGCCTGAGGAAAGCGAAAGCCCCGGCCGGTACCCGGTTGATGTGGTTGTCTTGAAGCTGCAATTTTTCAAGACTGGTTCCCGGTAAGTTAGCCGGCGGAGACGTCAGTGTGTTTCTCACTAGGGACAGCTCGGTGAGATTAATCAGGTTGATGAAGGCCATCTCGCCGATGCCACGGTTGTTGAGTAGGTTCCCGTCCAGGACGAGTCTCTTTAGGTTGATCAGGTCCTGGAGGGACGCCTCCGATATCGACGAGATCCGATTGTCGTCGAAGCGCAGCTCCTCGATGGTCTGCGGAAGGCCGGACGGGATGGTGCTCAGGTGGTTCCTGGACAGAAAAAGTAGTCTCAGGTGGTTGCTGTCCCTGAACGCTCCCTCCTCGATGCTAACCGCTGAGACAGAGTTATCATCCAGGTGCAGCTCCTCAATCAGCGGGATCTGACCCAGCGACGCATGCGTAATCATCCGAATATTATTCTCCTGTAGATGCAGCTCTTTTACTCCTATTGGCAGGTTTTGGGGGAACTCGTCCAGATTATTACAGTACAGGTAGATCTTCTCAACATTGCTTAGCCTCTTCAGATCGGTGGGGATTCCAGCACTCTTGATCCTGTTGTTTTGGAGGAAGAGTACAGTAGCATCCAGCGGAATGCCGGTAGGAATAGAGGTGAGGCCTCGATCATTACAGTAGATGAAGGTCCCATCACACCGGCAGGCCGATGGGCAGGAGGCTGAGGTCACCAGAGGGTTAGCCAGACCCAAGAGTAGTCCTACTCTGGTCAGGAAGAGGAGGAAGTTCTTGCATTGGGCGGTCATCTTGTTTGGAGGTTGTGGCGTCTGGTGTAGTCTGGCAGTGTGATCACTCAGGAACCCTTAGGGAGGAGACAGAAGGGTAAAGTTAATGCACAAGGCCTTTAAAAGGAAGCCAACATTCTTGTTTCTAGTAATTGCTGTTTGCTTGAATTGTGTTGCCTCAAGCTCTTTCCGCAATAAACGTTCTGCAATATATTATATTGTTTGTAGGCCCTATGCAGACTATTAAATTGATATAAATTGTTACTATTACGATTTACCAAACACAGAAAATGAATTAAAGCAACTAGCGAGGCTAAAACTAGTTTGAGTGCAAAGGGCTGTTGTCGAGGAACACACATAACGTTAGTACATACATTCCCATTAGACTCTAGAAACTTCACAGGTTTACAATGTTTTTCCCTTTTCCTCATTTCTTGTTTGTAGATTAGAAAATCCTTTAACATCTGGCCTCTCTTCTGAATTCAATCCCTGTGCTTGGGCTTTAGCTTGTAAAATGTAATAGCTTGGCCTTGGTTGTTTTACACGTTTCTGTATCTTTCTCAAGGCTGCCTTTCATTGCTGCTAGTATGTGTGTGTGTGTGCGGGGGGGGGGGGGTGCATGAACAAAGTCAGGCCTTGTAAATGAACTGTTGTGGAAACGTCTCTCTTGCTCTCTGTCGTACATTCTTACATTAATCTGGCCTAGAGCTCACAAGGTGGTAGAAACGTTTCTATTTACAGTAGCTAAAGGAGAAAAACAGAAAACATTCCTCAAGAAATAACCGTGTCAGTAGAACAAGTCTTCTGAGGGAGATTCTTTGCATTGCTGGTCAGATTCCTAGGTAGCAGTGGCAGAGCTTTGCAGACTCAATACCAAATGTGGAATGATGTAAACCAAACTGCACTCATCAGTCATCCATTCACTAACTCCATGGCTGAACTGTTCAGTGCTTGGCTGTGACTGGTAGCAATAACTGATTTAGAGCAGTTAATATTGCATGAATAATCACATTTAAGTTACTTTTTAGCACAGCTGTATATTTGTAAGTAGAAGTTATCATGTGCTGTTTCTCTATATACAGCCACAAACACCAAGGAAACAACAAAACTATAGCACTGCAACAACAAGAGGTCATGACCTCAAATTAATATGGCAAAACAGTAGGTGCAAACTGCTTGTCTGTCTTTCTCCTTTAGTTTATACTGTGACCAGTGAAGTGTGGTTTCCCTTTTAATTAGACAAGTACTGATTTATTACTTTAATTAAGCATTCATGTACTGACCTCTCCTTCCACCACGTCTCATTAGAAAACACACACACACACACACACACACACACACACACACACACACACACACACACACACACACACACACACACACACACACACACACACACACACACACACACACACACACACCATTATTAGAAACCTTGGTTTGGTCAGTGAGGCATAAAGAAGCCACAGCCAACATCCAATCATAGCTGTCATACCTGAAGGATCCGTAAATAATCCTTCTGCAGCCACACAAGAATCCTTTCCCCATCCAGCAGATGGAGATGTATGTTGAAATCTTTTCTATTAATCCTTTTCAGAAAGGAAAAGTTTATTAGCGTAGTAAGAGAGAGAAGGTCTTTGCTTATACCCTTGGTTATATTGTGACCCGGGTCAGTGTGTTTGAACTAAACTGATCCGTGTTTGTTCGCTGACCCTCCTCTTGTGTTGTCAGACCTGCTCAGGCCTCTCAGGCCATCAAAGGTTTTGCCATGGAAGATAAGCCAGTAGAAAAAGCATCTCCACTCAGACTGAAAGACAAAGCTGCAGTCTTCCTCCTCTCAAAAGCACAAGATTTCGGGGGGTGGGGGGTTATATTAAAAAGGAATGTCCCAATGGTAGTAGTAGTAGTAGTAGAGCCCTTGTATCGTCCAACTCAGCAACTCCAATAACCCCAAATTAGATTTCTTTGTGTTACATAGAGGCCCCCTCCTCTTAGGGTAGAGATTTGACGCTGATGTTAGGTCCTCTCAGGAAGGGGAGGGTAACTCCAGCAGGCTCTCCACAGAAAAGAAAAGAATACCCAAAGCTAGACTGAGCCATGCCAATACCAACCCTGCTTCCTAAGACTCACTCCAGGGCTGTATCACTTATGTACTCCAGCCTTGCAGGAAACACAGAATGGCGTTTTCCATGAATCCAGGGCTAGGGAAGTTCTAGATACTCCAGTAACAGAGTGGTACGTACTCCTCAGGAGACCTGTGGACGGCAGGACAATGGTCGGATCGCTTCTCCCAGGCCCAGCCTCGTAGTAGCTTGTTCCCTTATGGTCACACACCTGCTCTCTGGACCATGCTGTGTCCTGCTTCTATTCCTGTACCCACACTATTCTGCATTGGTTGGTTCTCTGAAAAACAGCCAAAGAGACAAAGATCAACGTTATTTAACATCCATAGGCTATTAGCAATCAATGTAACATCTGTCAGACAGACCGTGTCTGTAAGTATGAGGAGTGAAGGGAAATCATTGGGAAACGTCCCTGGTTAAAAGTAATGCACTTTATAGGGAATAGGGTTCCATTTGAGACACAGATTTCAAGGTTAATGGATGTTATATGGCTTGCTGCCTGGCCTAAATGCAAAGAAACACACAGCATGGTGCCATTAAGTCTACCTCTGTCTGTTGAACTCCTTCCTTCCTTCACTCTCATCAAACAATGCATGTCTTTTTTAATTATAGAGGACAATGCTTTAGGGAAATTCAGACTTAATGAAATGTGGATTCAGAAATCTCTAACAGAGAAGAGGTTTTGAAGATCCTATTTATTCTATGTTAAATCTCTGTATATGCTAAATCTCTGTATAGGTTAAATCTCTGTATAGGCTAAATCTCTGTGTAGGCTAAATCTCTATGTAGGCTAAATCTCTGTATAGGCTGAATCTCTATGTAGGCTAAATCTCTGTATAGGCTAAATCTCTATGTAGGCTAAATCTCTGTATAGGCTAAATCGTGAGGAATACAACATCTAACAACAGTACACATGGTATGAACACTAGCCGGGATGAGATGGGTTTGCTTATGGGAGTTGAGACTGAGTCAGAGCCCCTAAAGCTTATTAAATGTATCTGTAGATCAGGGGGATTTATTTAGCTTTGCCTGAATTAGCCTGGGAGAAAAGCCTGTGCTGCTTCTCTTTGATAGTGGACATAGTTGGTGAGACCCAGATTAACCGCTGTGTTCACTGTGGATTTTTATTTTTAAAAGATAAAACGTTTTTCTCCCCCCTTGCAGCTTGCTCAACCGTGACTGTGTGCATTGCCCTTTCCACCCCCCAACCCTAATATCAGCCCCTCCCCCCAGCCCCCCCATCTTTTCTGTGGTGATGGTAGAAAAGAATGTCTTTCCATATGAAAAGCGTCAGTGATCTAGACCCCTGTTTCCCTCTTGTTCTCTCCTGTCTTGCTCAGTTCACTGCCTCAGCTGACACTGCTTCGTTTTTCAACCGGAGCTGATGCTTCATTCTGGGCTGTGTCCTAAATGGCACCCTATTCCCCATATAGTGCAGTACTTTTTCAAAAGTAGTTCACTATGTAAGGAATAGGGTGCCATTTGGGACGAAGACTTGGCCTCTGAGTTTCTGACTAAGATTAAAGAATGCAATCTGCTCTGTTCTCAGAAAAGAAAAGGGGTCGCTTCTAGACAGAAGCTATGACCAGGGCAACACGCCCCTGAGCAAGGCCCCCTAAGGCGGCCTCTCTTGCTCCTGAGTGAAATGAAACTCCCTCCTCTGTTCACACTGCTCAGAAATGTACATGTGAGATAAAGCTCATTTGAAAGGCTCATGAATACAACTGGGCCAGCCACCCTACCCGTGTTCCAGCATCACCTTCGCCCTTACTTTCACCCCACGCTCCCTCAATCCCTCACACAATCCCTCCCTCACACACACACACTCTCTCTCTCACACACGCGTGTTGTACTTCTATCCTCGTGGGGACCTAAAATGTATTTCCATTCAATTTCCTATTTTCCCTAACGCTAAACCTAACCCTTACCCTAGCCTCAACCCTAAACTTAACCCGTAACCCTAACCCAAAACGTAACCCCTAACCACTAACGCCTAACCCTAATCTTAGCCCTAACCCTAATTGTAAACCTAAACCTAACTCCTAAGCTTCAAATAGCCTTTGTTCTCATGGGGATGTGGGAAATGTCCCCACAAGGGAGAATTTTCCTTGTTTTATTATCCTTGTGGGGATGTTGGGGGATTTTAGGTCCCCACAAGGATAGAAGAACCAACCCGTACAGACACACACACACACCCTCTCTTTTACAACCTACTACTATGAATGCACCTAATATTAAACCTGGCCCGCTGGTGTTAGAGTAGAACTTACTCTGCCAAGTTAATGTTGTTTCCACTGACAACACAATGGCATTATGTCCTTACATGTACCTCGCTCTAATCTCTGCTAAAGAGTGTGTGTGTGTGTGTGTGTGTGTGTGTGTGTGTGTGTGTGTGTGTGTGTGTGTGTGTGTGTGTGTGTGTGTGTGTGTGTGTGTGTGTGTGTGTGTTCCATTAGCTGCCATTTAAGTGTGCTCCTGTAGAACATGGACGAGAGTGGGCAATTTAACACCTGTAGACTATGGAGAAGATTATGGAAATGAGAGGCTTGTAACCCGATTACAGCTCCAGTCCTGAGATGCTGCTGCTTGATGACCGCACGCGCGCACACACACACACACACACACACACACACACACACACACACACACACACACACACAGTCTTGTACAGCTGAACTTGTGGGGGGACACAATTCAGTCCCATAAAAAATTATATTTTCTCATAAACCTAAACCTATGAGTACTCTTACCTGAACCTTAACCCAAAAACCTAACCTTAACCCTAACCCTAAACCTAAACCTAACTCAAGCTCCGAACCCTAAAACTAATCCAAGCTCCGAACCCTAAAACTAACCCAAGCTCCGAACCCTAAACCTAACTCAAGCTCCGAACCCTGAAACTAACTCAAGCTCCGAACCCTAAACCTAACTCAAGCTCCTAACCCTAAACATAATTCTAATTCTCACCCTAACACTAGTTCTAATCTTAACCCTAGACCACCTAGAAATAGAATTTGACCTTGTGGGGACCAACAAAATGTCCCCAGCTGGTCACATTTTTGTTTGTTTACTATTCTTGTAAGGACGTCTGGTCCACACTGACACACCACTCTCTCTCTCTCTCTCTCTCTCTCTCTCTCTCTCTCTCTCTCTCTCTCTCTCTCTCTCTCTCTCTTAATTCAATTTCAATTCAATTTAAGGGGCTTTATTGGCATGGGAAACATGTTTACATTGCCAAAGCAAGTGAAATAGAAAATAAACAGAAGTTAAATAAACAATTTAAAAAATCAACAGTAAACATTACACTCACAGAAGTTCCAAAAGAATAAAGACATTTCAAATGTCATATTATGTGTTGTAACGATGTGTTGCTCTCATAGAGAGACAAAGACAAAGGATTTGACTTTCTTTGTACATATACTGATTAATATGATGGAGCGGTCTTCCTGGCTTGTCACCCAGTCTCACCCTGACATGATGACTGCCCCTGACTCAGTGTCCAGCCTACAGTGAAAGGAACAGGTGACTTGTGACTAATGTAAGACTGATGCTAGTCCATGTGCACAGGACTGGGGAAAGACCCAACATTTATTTTGCATGATGCACTGAACCTAGAGTCCCTTTTTAAAAAGAGTTGCTATTATTGGGAGAGTTCTGGGAATAGGTTAGAGTTCTGGCTGAGCTGGTGTTTGTTTAGGTGGTGTGGTCTGTTTAATAGTATTGTAGCAGGGAGGGTCCTGAGACTTTTTGTGGTGTGCTACCGGGTAGTGTTCCTCTCTGAACCAAGTAGGGGCTATCCTTCACGGTTAGTGCAGACAGCTTGAGTCCCTGGCCTGGTTGGCTGGTTGGCTTCTTGACTGCCTTTTTCCACGCTTATCGGGTTTCTCACCGGGGTGGCTTCATTCTATTGTTCATTACAAGACAAGCAGGAGGGTCCTCTGCTCTGGGAGATGTCCACTGAGGGGATTTGGATTAGATGTTCAAAGGTTTTGGTCAATCGTTTTAATAGCGTTCTCATATTTGAATTCATTCATTTTGTAGAGCTTTGTTTTTATACTGTATAGTTTGTTTTGATCTATCGACGCAAACACACACACATCCACTTCTTCCCCAACACACACACACACACACACACACACACACACACACACACACACACACACACACACACACACACACACACACACACACACACACACACACACACACACACACACACACACACACACACACACACACACACATCCACTTCTTCCCCAACACACACACCAATGTTTTTAACAGTGATGTGAGGTGGAAAAGGGTGCAAGGTTTTTTGGGTGATGGATGTCTCTCCCTATCGTCCTAATAAGCTCCTCCTATAGACGGCAGGAGATTTTTGTAAACCGCCATAACCGACTTCCGCTCCACTGAATGTGGACTAGCAAAATCTGTATGATTGTGTGTTGACACACACACACAGACACACACACTTTCAGCTAGCGGAGGAAAAGATAATGTCAGAGGCTGACACAAAACCACAGGACGTGATAGATTATAGCCACAGCTAGGGAGATTTAAGTCTAGTCTTGCATCCAAAATGGTAACCCATTCCCTATATACACTAGAGCCCTATGAGCCCTGGTCAAAATTAGTGCACTATATTGGGAATGTAGGATCTTAATTTGATCACTCTGGTGCAGGGGAAATGTTAAATTCGTAGTGTATTTTAGGTTTAAAAGGGATTTGGAAGTTTGTCATTTCCACTTTGAAATTTCAGATGTAATTTTCCCTTACGAATAATGTATCAACCCTTACAAAAATGTCCGTTAATTATAATCCACATAATAAATCACATGTCCTGTTGCTGCAGGATTATTTTTATGCTGTAGCAAACTGGCTCAAATGAAGATCCTACATCTGTAGTTCCATTTGTGACGCAGCCGAGGGCCTAAGACATATGCTCTCTGGACACAGATCCCAGAGAGAAACAAAGAGATCTGTGAAAACTGAACCAATTTGGAAACAATTTCATGGCTGTCAAGAAGTATTTTAGATTAAAACGTCTTTTTTAAGTTTCTTTACAAAGTAAGTGATAAAATTACATGGACTGAATTATTAGAGGAAACAGTTAAAATTACCAAAGTTTCTGTGGTTAAATATTCAAGAGTTATAGAATGAATTTAAATCACTGTATAGTTCTCCATTGGGAAATCAATTATGTATTTGTACGTGTTGTAGTTTATTTATTTAGATCACAACATAGTTATAGATAGATTGCAGCTATACACATAGCATGCTATGGAAATACTGTTGGTTGGTCAGAAGCTGAGAAGTGAGGCTGAGTCTCGGATTTAACATCTTGGAAGATAAATATATATTTTAGGCAAAAGGAAAAACAACAACCATAGAATTTAGAACTCCCATTTTCATTTGTATTAGAAGGTAGACTGTAGGTTATACCTTTTATTGATGTTTACCCTTACTGTCAGTTTATTTATTTTGTTTCCTTTCTGCTTCTGGCTTTGATTGTAGAGGAACAGATTTTATATTCTTTAGGATAAATAATAGATTATTTTACTGTACCCCCAGGCACCTTCGCCAGCTGTCTCCATTTGTCACTATTGTAAGTAATTGTTAGAAAAAGAGAAAGCGTGAGCGAGGAGGGCCGCATAGGGCCTACAGTGGAGCTACTGGGGCCCACTGGGTCTTACCCAGGCCTACTGGGGTGCACAGACACAAAAGAACATTCATGAATGCATCTGAATTCACAGTGAGGGAGACAGACAGGCAGGCCGTGTTTCAGAAAGATAATCTATCATAGTTTAGTTTCAGGGATTTAGGTTTGGTGCGTAACCTCCCTTCTGTTGTTATCAGTTAGATGGGATGAACAACAACACTGTTACCAGACCATTTGGGGCTATATAGCAGAGAGAGAGGGGATAGAGGAGGAAAGGGGTCTGGGGATGACGGGAAGTCTATAGAAGAGAGAGAGTGAGATAGAGAGAGAGCGAGAGTGAGGTCTGTGGTAGACGGGTGTCTCTCCATTGTAACACTCTAAAAGGAAAGCCAGATCAGTCTGTTGCTGCAGCAGCTGCATGCTTTTTACCACACGGGGGTGGTAGGCACTGCAAGATGGAGGAACCAGTTGTGTGTGTGTGTGTGTGTGTGTGTGTGTGTGTGTGTGTGTGTGTGTGTGTGTGTGTGTGTGTGTGTGTGTGTGTGTGTGTGTGTGTGTGTGTGTGTGTGTGTGTGTGTGTGTGTGTGTGTGTGTGTGTGTGTGTGAGAGAGAGTGTGTGGACTGTTGCACTTCTGGTGCTTGGCTGTGTAGGTTATAATCGGCTAACAGAACCACTGTCAAGGAATGGGGCCACCTAATGTTCTAAAGGACAGCAGGCATGGGCATGGACAGTCAGGGCCTTAGCTTATTATACTGTAGGCCCTTTAGCCTTCATTCCATGTTAACGCTCACATATTTGACTCAAGCAAATGAAAGGAATTGGGGTGCTTTGTGAGAAAAACTCATTTTCCTTCTTGCCTTTTACATTTCTCTTTATTCTCTTTATCTCTCAGTATAATTAGTGATTTCATTCTGGTGGGATTGGAATTGGTGATTAAAAATAGCCTTATTGTTTCATTAATGATGGATGGAATTGAATTAGGCCTAAATGTTGAGAATACGATTACAAATGTAGAGAATAATTGATTGGATTTAGAAGTATTGTAAAGGATCTAATTCTAAAAATGACCACCTCAGTTTAGTCAAAATAAAAAGTTAAAGCAGAAAATGTAGAATATCTCTATCTAATATATGTCTAGTAGATGACACGTGCATGTATGGTTGAACGTGATGTAAAGGGACTATCTATTTCTAATCATTACTTCCTCCGTTTAGTCAAAATGTCCAAGTTAAAAAGGCAACAAAATACATGATCATATTATTCTCAGTCCTTTGTCTAGATAAACACATGTCTGTAGTGACCTGGTTAGCCAACTAGACTGATCTAATCCAGTTAAGGAGATTCTTCCCTGTGAAAACCAATTGACCAGTGACTTTGCCCTGGGGCAGTCCACACAGTAGAACAATAGGCTAGCTCTGTCTCCCTACCCTGCCTGACTGACAGACTGATATAAACAGACCAGGCTACTTGTCAATAGCTAGTAGCCATTTTGTTTTTTTAAATCAGTGATTAAGACTTGCTTTCATTAGTGTAGCCTGGAGCAGTGTATTCCTAAACAGAATGTTCTGGTATAGGCTACTGGAATCAGACATGCTCTTGTTTTGACCTGTTTTGTCTCAGCTATCTGCCAATAGCTAACATTTTGTTTTAATCTGTCGGGTATTACAGCAAAGTTACCTTTCAAGGAATTCCTTTTAAATGTGTGATCAGTTTGTATATTGAAACTACAGGCCTAGACATGTGGTTTTTATGTCCAGTTGTTTCTAATGTGAATTGTGTCCTGAATAGTGGAGTGGGACTTCAACACCATTTCACCTAGATCAATGGCTGAGTTCATTTATTCACCCGATAGGCCTATTGCCCAACTACATGTCACCTGGCTTGCTGCCTTAGATGTTAGCAAATAACCAAGTCCTCAATACACACATAGGCTATGTCCCTATAATAAGAATTTTGATCACAGGAGAGGAAACAAAACACCATTTCCAGTAGCAGTGTTCTTGTTACACTGTTAGAATAAAGGGTTCCAAAAGGGTTATTCAGTTGTCCCCATAGAAGAACCCTTTTTAGTTCCAGGTAGAACCCTTTTGGAATCCATCTAAAGTTCTAACTGGAACCAAAAGGGTTCTACCTGGAACCAAAAAGGGTTATCCAATGGGGACAGCCGGAGAACCCCTTTAGGTTCTAGATAGCACATTTTTTTTCTAAGAATGTTCGTTTAAAAAAAATCATAGATAAATAGCCAATACAAAATCAAATCAAATTGTATTCGTCACATGCGCTGAATAGAGTAGACCTTACCGTGAAATGCATACTTACAAGCCCTTAACCAACAATGCCGTTTTAACAGAAGTAAGAACACCTGATTATTTAGTAGGCCTAATGCGCAGTTCAGTAACCTTGTGGTAATATTAGATAGTATTGTGGTAATATTATGTAATATTTGATATTATTATATAAATAGTCAATATCATTATTTTGATAATCCGTAGGATAAAATAGAGAATGCCAATTGAGACTGGACTTTCATTCACACTGACTACGCATCGTCTAATAGGCAAGCTACATACAGCATGTTGATCATAGGCTTAACATTAGTGTGGGAATCTGTTTGATGGAGACCTATTAAACCGATTATATAACCGGCTCAATCAGATAATGCTAGTGTTATCATCTAACCAAACCGCGCGTCATTGTTTCTGCTCTACTCTTATGGATCGAGACTATAGGTCATTATCTTAAGAAATATGTGATTGGGACATGAACGAGCTATGATGTTGTCTCTAGCTTATCACCATCTATTTTATGGCGTATTATACGAACAAAACTGACTCAACTGCATAGGGTTGGCGTGAAAAACAACGCACCGAAATGTGAGCACGCTCGGGGTATGTGGCTATGGGATGCGGAGAGGGAGAGGAGCTTGTGTGTTTTTTTGCGCACACAGAAATAACACACCACACATTGAAATGCAGCTTGGCTACCCCTAACACCATTTGTGGTGATAACGCACATGATGCACATGGAAAATTCCCTCCTAAAAGTCGAGTTGATCCATGTCGCTGAGCTTTTTGTGGCGGTGGGAGAGGAGAGGAGAGAAGAGGGAGACAAACTCCCACCGTCTGCGAGAGCTGCATTTAGCGGAGTTTTCCCATCGTCTTAAGCTGCGCTCCGTGACAAACCTCCGCTCTCCTTCTCTACCAGATCAGCATCGTAATTTAATACACTCAATGGGGTGTCTTCCAGCTCCCCCGAAGCTTGCTAGGCTACACTCTTAGAAAAAAAAGGTGTTATCTAGAACCTAAATGGGTTCTTCGGCTGTCCCCATAGTGGAACCCTTTGAATAACCATTTTGGTTCTAGGTAGAACCATATTGACTTCCCTGTAGAATCCTTTCCACAGAGGGTTCTACCTGGAACCAAAAAGAGTTGTACCTGGAACCAAAAAGGGTTATCCTATGCGGGCAGCCGAAGAACCGTTTTGGAAGCCTTTTTTCTAAGTGCCCGATGCTTAGACCGCTCGTTCTTCCCAGATATACCACTGTAAAAGTTTACAGTGTCGTGTGTGTCTTTTATGCAGTTATATCTCCACGATTCATCCCATTATATATGCACCTTCAGAATCCCTCAGTAGGCTATCCATTTGTAATTTGAAAGATATCGTAGTGAATACGGGATAGAAAGATAACTCCGCGATCCCTGTTGCTTCCTTCCGCGGAGGAGTTGAGGGGGTTTGGATAAAGACTTTATTTATCCGGATCAGTCTAGTCAGCCAGCCGTATGAACGAGCTAGCGGAGCGTCATTGCGGTACTCCGTCTTCGTGGTTGGTAGAGCTACTTGCAATGCGGAGAGAGGGACAGACAGACACGGAGGAAAAGGCTGCATTGCCGCCAGAGGTAAAATTGAGCTGCGAGCTGCTGGTTTCTCTCGGAACGTATCGTCTATCCTATCAGAGAAAATATGCTTTTGGCAAGAGACACACGTCTAGCAAAGGAGCCTGGTGTATAGGAAAGTGACTAGAAAATTAAGAATATTAAGGAATAATCTATGTGTTTTAGTTTAATTTAGTGCTCTATATTCTGCTTAATGATAAACTCTCCAGAACGAGCTTGGTTTTGCTGTTGTGAGCTTTGTGGTTGAATTATAGGCTAAACAACAACATGCATACATTTGTTCTGTTATTTGGTGTAAAATGCCCTCTTAATCGCTCACCATCAAACTCAAAAAGAGATTTTTAAAAAGACATTTGATTATGAAAGGAAACCGATAGCCTAGTGACAAGGCATAAACCCACAGCGGCAGAATCATTTATGATGGAACATGTATGCAGCTGTCCTCATTTGAAATAACCAGAAATAGATTTATTCAAATCTTCTCACTTTTTTATTTCCTTCTTTAGAAAAAGGGGGATACAGGAAAAGAGAAATGCAATAGAACTCCAGCACAACATTTAAGACACTTACCTCCTGAATGAACCAAGAAGTAAAAAAACACAAATAAATATCCTCCCTAGAAAAGCAGTCTGTAAAATAGAATATATTCCAATCCAAAACAGGGAGGATAGAGAATATCTTCAGATCCAAAAAGCCCAGTCTTGAACACCAACCGAATGCTACAGTATAGCTCTGGTATCAGTTCTGTAGTCTGTCTGAAGCTGTAGCAGCAGTACTGGTCTGGTGTGTGTTTATTGGTCCTCACATACACACCACATACACACTCCAGTCCGCTGGCTGTGGTAAAGAGCCCAGGAATGGCAGGACAGATCGCTTGGGCAGAGCGCACTACAAGTGTGAACTTACATCAGCCTCTAGCGCTTCAATAGAGCTAGATAGATAGATGTCATCTGGGGGAGGGGCCTCGCTCGCTCTCCGGAGCTTGCTCGGTCCCCCCCCCTCCCACCCCCTCTCTCTCTCTCTCAGTGGTTGAGGGCGCAGTGTTATGTAAAGCCGCTAGGGGGAGTAGAAGAAAGGGATTGGACGTTCTGAGCCTATCGTATGCGAAGTGTGTGTGTAACGGTAAACAGCACTGAGAAGATGATGCTGCTCTGAAAGGAGAGGAAACGAGAGTACGCGCATTGCCCTGGCAGAGGGAGGGAGGGGATGGGAGTGTGTCAGGGAAATGTGGGTTGTACCGTATGTTTCACTTTTGTTTATAATCTATTTCACTTGCTTTGGCAATGTAAACATATGTTTCCCATGCCAATAAAGCCCCTTAAATTGAACTTTAATTGAAATTGAAAGAGGGAGAGAGAGAAGGAGATGATTCTTATCACTGTCAAATATGGGATACATACACTACCGTTGAAAAGTTTGGGGTCACTTAGAAATGTCCTTGTTTAAGAAAGAAAATAACATTTTTTTGTCCATTAAAATAACATCAAATTGATCAGAAATCCACATAGACATTGTTAATGTTGAAAATGACTATTGTAGCTGGAAACAGTATATTTTTTTATGGAATACAGAGGCCCATTATCAGCAACCATCTCTTTTTCTTTGCCTCTTCCCTGTTGACGTTGAGACTGGTGTTTTGCGGGTACTATTTAATGAAGCTGCCAGTTGAGGACTTGTGAGACGTCTGTTTCTCAAACTAGACACTGTAATGTACTTGTCCTCTTGCTCAATTGTTCACCATGGCCTCCCACTCCTCTTTCTATTCTGGTTAGAGCCAGTTTGCGCTGTTCTGTGAATGAAGTCGTACACAGCGTTGTACGAAATCTTCAGTTTCTTGGCAATTTCTCACATGGAATAGCCTTCATTTCTCAGAACAAGAATAGACTGACGAGTTTCAGAAGAAAGTTTCTGTTTCTGGCCATTTTGAGCCTGTAATCGAACCCACAAATGCTGATGCTCCAGATACTCAACTAGTCTCAAGAAGGCCAGTTTTATTGCTTCTTTAATCACAACAACAGTTTTCAGCTGTGCTAACATAATTGCATAAGGGGTTTCTAATGATCCATTAGCCTTTTAAAATGATCAACATAGATTAGCTAATACAACATGCCATTGGAACATAGGAGTGATGGTTGCTGATAATGTGTATGTTTTTTATGTGGTGTGTATCAGTACAAAGTAATAAAGCAATGGGCAAAAACTAGAAAGAGTATGTGTTTCGGTCAAACAAGTGTTGTGTGAAAGCTGCACGTGTAGATGAAAGGTGTGTGTGTGTGTGTGTGTGTGTGCTCATTTGATGCATATATTTAGCACACTGTGTTTTGTGCCTCTGCCACACACACCTGAGTCTCTGTGAGTTTGTCTGTTCTGCTTCTGTTTCTGCTTCCACTCTGTTTCGAGTTGTGTTTCATGTCTTAATGAATTCAAACTGAGGGTGTGGACTCTGGTACCACACAGCAGCAGTGAGTCAGCCTGTTAGTAGAGGTTCTGCTGCAGGGTTGACCCAGGCCCTGTTTGTGTGTGTGTGTTCTCCCGAAGAGAGGATCCAGGACCATGTACCATGTACTTCATAAAGTATTCAGACCCCTTGACCTTTTCAACATTTTGTTAGTTTACAGTCTTATTCTAAAATTGATTCAATTGTGTTTTTTCTTCATCAATATACACATAATACCCCATAATGTTAAAGCAAAAACAGTTTTTTAGAAATGTTTGCTAATTTCTTTAAAAAAGGTAAGCATGCCTTGGGGGTATGATATTTGTGCATCTGTTACTTTCTCACTCATTATTATTCACAGTTAATTCAGGATTATCTGTAATCATGGAAGCATCCACATTAATGTAGAAGTGTTCAGAAACATATTATTTTCTTATTTACAATAAAAGTGACTCCAAAATGACACAATGCATTATTTACCATTCAATTCTATTTGGCACAAAATAATCCTAAACAACCAAAACAAACTGGAAATGCATCCAACAAGTTTGTAAATTCACAAGCTTGATGAAGCCATTTCCTGCTCGTAATATACAAAACTTTTGACCACTTTAACACATATGAGTGAATTTGTCCCAATACATTTGGTGCCCTGAAATGGGGGGGACTATGTACAAAAAGTGCTGTCATTTCTAAATGGTTCCCCCGATATGAATGACAATACGCTCAAATGACATCTGCCAGTCTGTAACGCTCTGGGCGTAGTGGGTGCATAACTAACATAGCCTGACTAATCATAGCCTGACTAATCAGCCTACACACAAAGAGCAGACGGGCCTACTGGCTAACATAGCCCGACTAATCAGCCTACACACAAAACAGCAGACGGGGCTACTGGCTAACATAGCCCGACTAATCAGCCTACACACAAAACAGCAGACGGGCCTACTGGCTAACATAGCCCGACTAATCAGCCTACACACAAAACAGCAGACGGGCCTACTGGCTAACATATTCCGACTAATCAGCCTACACACAAAACAGCAGACGGGCCTACTGGCTAACATATCCCGACTAATCAGCCTACACACAAAACAGCAGACGGGCCTACTGGCTAACATAGCCCGACTAATCAGCCTACACACAAAGAGCAGACGGGCCTACTGGCTAACATAGCCCGACTAATCAGCCTACACACAAAGAGCAGACGGGCCTACTGGCTAACATAGCCCGACTAATCAGCCTAAACACAAAGAGCAGACGGGCCTACTGGCTAACATAGCCCGACTAATCAGCCTACACACAAAACAGCAGACGGGCCTACTGGCTAACATAGCCCGACTAATCAGCCTACACACAAAGAGCAGACGGGCCTACTGGCTAACATAGCCCGACTAATCAGCCTACACACAAAACAGCAGACGGGCCTACTGGCTAACATATCCCGACTAATCAGCCTACACACAAAACAGCAGACGGGCCTACTGGCTAACATAGCCCGACTAATCAGCCTACACACAAAACAGCAGATGGGCCTACTGGCTAACATAGCCCGACTAATCAGCCTACACACAAAGAGCAGACGGGCCTACTGGCTAACATAGCCCGACTAATCAGCCTACACACAAAACAGCAGACGGGCCTACTGGCTAACATAGCCCGACTAATCAGCCTACACACAAAACAGCAGACGGGCCTACTGGCTAACATATCCCGACTAATCAGCCTACACACAAAACAGCAGACGGGCCTACTGGCTAACATAGCCCGACTAATCAGCCTACACACAAAACAGCAGACGGGCCTACTGGCTAACATAGCCCGACTAATCAGCCTACACACAAAACAGCAGACGGGCCTACTGGCTAACATAGCCCGACTAATCAGCCTACACACAAAACAGCAGACGGGCCTACTGGCTAACATATCCCGACTAATCAGCCTACACACAAAACAGCAGACGGGCCTACTGGCTAACATAGCCCGACTAATCAGCCTACACACAAAGAGCAGACGGGCATACTGGCTAACAAAGCCCGACTAATCAGCCTAAACACAAAGAGCAGACGGGCCTACTGGCTAACATAGCCCGACTAATCAGCCTACACACAAAACAGCAGAAGGGCCTACTGGCTAACATAGCCCGACTAATCAGCCTACACACAAAACAGCAGACGGGCCTACATGCTAACATAGCCTGACTAATCAGCCTACACACAAAACAGCAGACGGGCCTACTGGCTAACATAGCCTGACTAATCAGCCTACACACAAAACAGCAGACGGGCCTACATGCTAACATAGCCTGACTAATCAGCCTACACACAAAACAGCAGACGGGCCTACTGGCTAACATAGCCCGACTAATCAGCCTACACACAAAACAGCAGACGGGCCTACATGCTAACATAGCCTGACTAATCAGCCTACACACAAAACAGCAGACGGGCCTACTGGCTAACATAGCCCGACTAATCAGCCTACACACAAAACAGCAGACGGGCCTACTGGCTCACATTGCCCGACAAATCGCCTACACACAAAGAGCAGACGGGCCTACTGGCTAACATAGCCCGACTAATCAGCCTACACACAAAACAGCAGACGGGCCTACTGGCTAACATAGCCCGACTAATCAGCCTACACACAAAGAGCAGACGGGCCTACTGGCTAACATAGCCCGACTAATCAGCCTACACACAAAGAGCAGACGGGCCTACTGGCTAATATAGCCCGACTAATCAGCCTAAACACAAAGAGCAGACGGGCCTACTGGCTAACATAGCCCGACTAATCAGCCTACACACAAAACAGCAGACGGGCCTACTGGCTAACATAGCCCGACTAATCAGCCTACACACAAAGAGCAGACGGGCCTACTGGCTCACATAGCCCGACAAATCGCCTACACACAAAGAGCAGACGGGCCTACTGGCTAACATAGCCCGACTAATCAGCCTACACACAAAGAACAGACGGGCCTACTGGCTAACATAGCCCGACTAATCAGCCTACACACAAAACAGCAGACGGGCCTACTGGCTAACATAGCCCGACTAATCAGCCTACACACAAAACAACAGACGGGCCTACTGGCTAACATAGCCCGACTAATCAGCCTACACACAAAACAGCAGACGGGCCTACTGGCTAACATAGCCCGACTAATCAGCCTACACACAAAGAGCAGATGGGCCTACTGGCTAACATAGCCCGACTAATCAGCCTACACACAAAACAACAGACGGGCCTACTGGCTAACATAGCCCGACTAATCAGCCTACACACAAAACAGCAGACGGGCCTACTGGCTAACATAGCCCGACTAATCAGCCTACACACAAAGAGCAGACGGGCCTACTGGCTCACATAGCCCGACAAATCGCCTACACACAAAGAGCAGACGGGCCTACTGGCTAACATAGCCCGACTAATCAGCCTACACACAAAGAACAGACGGGCCTACTGGCTAACATAGCCCGACTAATCAGCCTACACACAAAACAGCAGACGGGCCTACTGGCTAACATAGCCCGACTAATCAGCCTACACACAAAACAATAGACGGGCCTACTGGCTAACATAGCCCGACTAATCAGCCTACACACAAAACAACAGACGGGCCTACTGGCTAACATCGCCCGACTAATCAGCCTACACACAAAACATCAGACGGGCCTACTGGCTAACATAGCCCGACTAATCAGCCTACACACAAAGAGCAGACGGGCCTACTGGCTAACATAGCCCGACTAATCAGCCTACACACAAAACAACAGACGGGCCTACTGGCTAACATAGCCCGACTAATCAGCCTACACACAAAACAGCAGACGGGCCTACTGGCTAACATAGCCCGACTAATCAGCCTACACACAAAGAGCAGACGGGCCTACTGGCTAATATAGCCCGACTAATCAGCCTACACACAAAGAGCAGACGGGCCTACTGGCTAACATAGCCCGACTAATCAGCCTAAACACAAAGAGCAGACGGGCCTACTGGCTAACATAGCCCGACTAATCAGCCTACACACAAAACAGCAGACGGGCCTACTGGCTAACATAGCCCGACTAATCAGCCTACACACAAAGAGCAGACGGGCCTACTGGCTCACATAGCCCGACAAATCGCCTACACACAAAGAGCAGACGGGCCTACTGGCTAACATAGCCCGACTAATCAGCCTACACACAAAGAGCAGACGGGCCTACTGGCTAACATAGCCCGACTAATCAGCCTACACACAAAACAGCAGACGGGCCTACTGGCTAACATAGCCCGACTAATCAGCCTACACACAAAGAGCAGACGGGCCTACTGGCTAACATAGCCCGACTAATCAGCCTACACACAAAGAGCAGACGGGCCTACTGGCTAACATAGCCCGACTAATCAGCCTACACACAAAACAGCAGACGGGCCTACTGGCTAACATAGCCCGACTAATCAGCCTACACACAAAACAGCAGACGGGCCTACTGGCTAACATAGCCCGACTAATCAGCCTACACACAAAGAGCAGACGGGCCTACTGGCTAACATAGCCCGACTAATCAGCCTACACACAAAACAGGTGAAACCAATAAACAGAAAGAGGAAAAGGGATCAGTGGCAGCTAGTAGGCCGGTGACGACGACTGCAGAGTGCCACCTGAACAGGAAGGGGAGCCACCTTCGGTAGGAGTCGTGACAGTCTGCACTTTAACCTCATATTCATTGTATACTTTTAAATCCAAAGTGCTGGAGTACAGAGCCAACAATCTCACTGTCCCAATACTTTTGGAGCTTGCTGTATACAGTGCGCACGCACGCACACACACACACACACACACACACACACACACACACACACACACACACACACACACACACACACACACACACACACACACACACACACACACACACACACACACACACACACAAACCCCTGAGTTTTCTCAGAACTAGCTAACTGATACATGGGAGTCCTTGGAACAACTTGTTCTGGCTTTTACTTCTCGCTGCGTGCAAATAAGCATTCAAATAGCTCCCATTCAAATAGAAACATCCTGTACATTCACGCATGTATACAAGCCCACCTACACCTTCACATACCTATGTCTGGCCCTGGCCCTCTGTGAAGGACACCATCTCAACCATACACCTATGTCTGGCCCTGGCCCTCTGTGAAGAACACCATCTCAACCATACACCTATGTCTGGCCCTCTGTGAAGTACACCGTCTCAACCATACACCCATGTCTGGCCCTCTGTGAAGGACACCATCTCAACCCCACACCTATGTCTGGCCCTGGCCCTCTGTGAAGAACACCATCTCAACCATACACCTATGACTGGCCCTCTGTGAAGAACACCATCTCAACCAATCACCTATGTCTGGCCCTCTGTGAAGGACACCGTCTCAACCATACACCCATGTCTGGCCCTCTGTGAAGGACACCATCTCAACCACACACCTATGTCTGGCCCTCTGTGAAGGACACCATCTCAACCATACACCTATGTCTGGCCCTGGCCCTCTGTGAAGGACACCATCTCAACCATACACCTATGTCTGGCCCTGGCCCTCTGTGAAGAACACCATCTCAACCATACACCTACATCTGGCCATGAACGTCTCTCTCTCGCTCTGCATTCGGACAGGTGAGGATGAGAGGCCAGAAGTACGGGGATAACTGTTGATCACTCCATAGTGAATGAATATGCAAATGAAGCACACGGTAAATGAAAAACAAAGACAGTTTTTGGCAGCAGGCTTTTACCCTTGTTCCCGTTCATTTGGCACAGGTTCAAAACCGCCGGAAAGCCGGGAACCCAATGCTACTATCTCATAATGTATTCCAGTCGAAGTAAAGAAGAAAGACACAGAGGACAGAGAAAACTAAATCACTCTGTCGTCTCATCCAACACCCCAGAGCCATTTTCAGCCCTTTGTATTTTACACAACGATCTCAGCAGCATAGCTAGGTTTATTAAACCACTTGATTCTGCTAAGTACGGCCTGAAGTGGGTTTTGACTGGGTCGACGACAGAACAACAGGTTTAGTGTGGAGGTCTGGAGGACATAATGTCACTATGGAGGCAGGTCTCTCCTCTCCTGACCGTTTCTTCTCACTCCCTCTCTCTCTCTCTCTCTCTCTCTCTCTCTCTCTCTCTCTCCCCCTCTCTCTCTCTCTCTCTCTCTCTCTCTCTCTTTTCCTCTCTCTTTTCCTCTCTCTTTCTCTCTCTCTCTCTCGTTCTCTCTCTCACTCTCTCTTTCCCTCTCTCTTTCCCTCTTTCTCTCTCTCTCCCCCTCTCTCTCTCTCTCTCTCTCTCTCTGTGTTTCTCTCTCTGTGTTTCTCTCTGTCTTTCACCTCTCTCTCTCTCTTTCCCTCACTTTCTCTCTCTCTCTCCCTCTCTCTCTCTTTACCTCTCTCTTTACCTCTCTCTCTCTTCCTATCTCTTTTCCTCTCTCTTTCTCTCTCTCTCTCTCTCTCTCTCTCTCTCTCTCTCTCTCTCTCTCTTTTCCTCTCTCTTTCTCTCTCTCGCTCTCTCTTTCCCTCTCTCTTTCCCTCTTTCTCTCTCTCTCTCTCTCTCTCTCTCTCTCTCTCTCTCTCTCTCTCTCTCTCACACTTTCTCTCTTTCTCTCTCTCTCTCTTTCTCTCTCTCTCTCTCTCTCTCTCTCTCTCTCTCTCTCTCTCTCTCTCTCTTTTTCCCTCTCTCTCTCGCTCTCTCTCAAAACTGTCCTGGTCCCCGATCTGTTTGTTCTGTATTGCCAACTCCCATTGTCACAGATCTGGGACCAGGCTTCACTCAATATACTGTACCAATAAAAGGCTTTTATGGTAAGTGGGAGAGTATGGCAGGCCAGCCCCATGCTGCTGTATCTAGCAGTCACAGCAGATGACTACATCTAATCAATTGTCTGATAGCTGGTTTGGTAACACTACTACATAGAGAAGGACATGGCACTACAGTCTGATGGCTTGTTGGTAACATTAAAGAGAGAAAGATATAATGAGAAGAGACGGTCAGGAGAAGGGAGACCTGTCCTCCACACATTATGTCCTCCAGACCTCCACACTAAACCTGTTGTTCTGTCGTCGACCCAGTCAAAACCCACTCCAGACCGTACTTAGCAGAATCAAGTGGTTTAATAAACTTAGCTATGCTGTCCTCCTCTCCTCTAACTGGGGTGGAAGAGGGTCATGAGGGCCCTTCAAATATGTGTCTGTTGTCAAAACACAGTGAGATGGTTGAGATGAACAGATAAAGAAGTCAATTGCATCCTTGGGAAAGACAGGGGAGCCCCTACCCCTTGCCCAAACAAGAGATGGACAGGGCAAGGCAGCTGTGTGTGTACTGAGGACAGCAGACTTCCCCCTGGTGTTGAGATAACAGTAACCGGACACCACTGATCCTCTGGGTCCTTCAGGGGAGGCTCTTTGTCTGTCTGAGAGTGGCTCAATCAGCACACGCTGACAGAAGGATGGGACAGGCCCAGACACACACACACACACACACACACACACACACACACACACACACACACACACACACACACACACACACACACACACACACACACACACACACACACACACACACACACACACAGAGATTGGGCAGGGCTGGTTTTGGGGGTCAGGTCAGACACAGGAGCTAGGGGGCTGCTCTGGTCTGGCACGCAGGATCACACCAAGATGTCCAGCACTGACCTCCTCTCACTCTTGAGCAATCCTCTCCCGACCCTTCACCCCTATACCCCTGGGAGATGTGAGCAGCGACACCTGGCCCAGTATGATTACCGTTAAACATCTCAACAGCCACCACACAAGGAGAGACCATCTTCTTCCTTAGTGGGAATTTCATGCAGCACCAGAAGTAGTTTTTCCATCATCGATTTCCTCCCGTGTAAAGAGTCTAGAAGCTCTTGAGAGAAGGAGAGAAACAAATAAAACAGAAACATGAAGTGGTCCGTGCTGCTTTGTCTGTGGGTTCTGTTCTGGCAGCAGATGGTTGGGGCTTAAGAGGTTTCGCTCCAACAAAACTTCCTCTTCTTACTCAAGGCCTTCATAGCTACAAAAAGTGGGACCCATTTCAAAATAGACCTGGGGCTTTCCCATCCGCACCCGGAATGCAATAATTAACAATAATAATATAGAGATCCGTTCCGAACGGAGCTGAAGACAACTAGACCCGTTCTGAACGGACCTGAGGACAACTAGACCCATTCTGAACGGACCTGAGGACAACTAGACCTGTTCTGAACGGACCTGAGGACAACTAGACCCCTTTTAAACGGACCTGAGGACAACTCTACCCCTTTTGAACGGACCTGAGGACAACTAGACCCGTTCCAAACCGATCAGAGTGAGGGAAACAACAGGAAAGTACATTTTTGATTGATTCCATTGTGCCACAAAGTATTTGAAATGATTTCATAGTATTTTAACCCAGATCTGGTAAGAAGTTTAGTCCAGGCAGGTCTGTGTGTGTCCAGTCAAGTCTTTTCTGTATCACCAATCAGACAGCAGATGAGGAGCAGATGGAGGTTTAGGATATCAAAGGAAACAGTGACAAGGTGGGTAGTTAGAGATAGACAGGTAGTAATGACATCACTGACTGACTGATGCCTACCGGGGGAATCACCATATCTGGTGTCAGCTACAATCTCTTATCATCGACTTTGTCTTCTTCTTCAGAACTCAGAGAGAGACGTTCATACAAGGCCAGACATAGGTGTGTGTGTGGTTGAGAGGGTGTGTATGTTGTTCGGCCTCCCCTTGGAGCCTGGTTCCTCTCTAGGTTTCTTTTATTGTCACATACACCAGGTAGGCACAGTGAAATATATTGTTTTAGAGGGTCAGCCATAGTAGTATGGCGCCCCTGGAGAAATGTAGGGCACATCAACAGATTTTCACCTTGTTGGCTCAGGTATTCCAACCAGTGACCTTCAGGTTACTGGCCCAACACGCTAAACGCTAGGCTACCTGCCGCACTTCTGCCTTCTATGGAGTTTTTCCTAGACACTGTGCTTCTGCCTTCTATGGAGTTTTTCCTAGACACTGTGCTTCTGCCTCAGCATTGCTTACTCTTTGGGGTTTTATGCTGGGTATTTGTAAATCACTTTGTGGCTACTACGGTGTATAAAGTGCTCTATAAAATACATTTAATTGACAATATAATTTCAATGAATGGGAGAGTATTTATTCTTTGCATGTTTCAAGTGCTTCCCTGTATCGGATAGGTAGTTTTAGAAATATTCACAAACGTGTGTGTTTGTGCGCATGTGGTTTCTGCACCTCTGGTGTGGTGTTTTCCTGGAGGAGACGGTGATTGTGACAGTGAATGACTTGGCCCTGTGTAATATAATGGTGTGGTGTTGTGGGTGTGTGTACATAGATAGAAATGTGGGTGTCAGCGTATTGCCCAATATGGTCACCCCCAATGGAGTTTTGTCCTAAAAACAGCTTGTCGGCGTTCTCACAAATATCAATGGAGACAAACACACACACAATCGTTCTGACACACAATGGAGAAGCCGACTAGTGTCATGGGACAGTGGCATCTTACTGTGGATAGACAGGATCTCCCATATCAGGCCCATTGTGTTCAAAGACAGTAACAAGGAGGAGAGAAAAGAGAAGAGCTAACAACAACAAGTAAAGGATAGAGAAGATGGTCGACATCCCGCTGGTCATGGCTACCTATTGGTTCCCAGTCAGCTGTGTGTGTGTGTGTGTGTGTGTGTGTGTGTGTGTGTGTGTGTGTGTGTGTGTGTGTGTGTGTGTGTGTGTGTGTGTGTGTGTGTGTGTGTGTGTGTGTGTGTTTGCGTGCGTGCGTGCGTGCGTGCGTGCGTGTGTGCGTGTGTGCGTGGGACAGAGAGATGGTCAGCTCCTCTTGGTTGTTTTTCTTTTCTCTTCTCTGTTTATCATTGTTTGTTTTCCTTTTCTCTTCTTCTCTGTTTATCGTTGGGTGTTTTCCTTTTCTCTTCTTCTCTGTTTATCGTTGGTTGTTTTCCTTTTCTCTTCTTCTCTGTATATCGTTGGTTGTTTTCTTCTTCTTCTTCTCTGTTTATCATTGTCTGTTTTCCTTTTCTCTTCTTCTCTGTTTATCATTGGTTGTTTTTCTTTTCTCTACTTCTTCTTTGTTTACCATTGTCTGTTTTCCTTTTCTCTTCTTCTCTGTTTATCGTTGGTTGTTTTCCTTTTCTCTTCTTCTCTGTATATCGTTGGTTGTTTTCCTTTTCTCTTCTTCTCTGTTTATCGTTGGTTGTTTTCCTTTTCTCTTCTTCTCTGTATATCGTTGGTTGTTTTCCTTTTCTCTTCTTCTTTGTTTATCATTGGTTGTTTTTCTTTTCTCTACTTCTTCTTTGTTTGCCATTGTCTGTTTTCCTTTTCTCTTCCTCTGTTTATCCTCGGTTGTTTTTTTTCTCTACTTCTTCTTCTTCTTCTTTTCTGTTTATCCTTGGTTGTTTTTCTTAGTCGTCCTCTTGTGTTGGCTACAGCGAGGGGGGTAGGAGAGGAGAAAAGGCACAAAATCAAGCAATCATATCTTATATCTTAACTTATTTAACTCATTTCGGGTTCTATTCAGCTTGAGTTCTACATTAACCTAACCCTAAACATTCTTCCACTATCATTGAAAAATGATCTTAGACTGCTGAGCAAGCACACACATTGTCTTCTGGAGATGGATCTTTCCTTCACTAGTTGAGAGGTAGAGGGTTGTAAGGGAGGGGGTATGGAGAGAAGAGGGGGCTACTAATGGGCCAACTTGTCAACTCAGGGTTAACCCCCCAGGCCCCCCAAGGGTTAATGACCCAACGAAACAATGACTTGTAATCTGATTAGATAAAATCCTCTTCTCCTCCAGCCCTCAGGCCAATACACGCACGCACACACGCACGCACACGCACACGCACACGCACACGCACACACACACACACACGCACGCACACGCGCACACACACACACACACACACACACACACACACACACACACACACACACACACACACACACACACACACACACACACACACACACACACACACACACACACACACTCAACAACAGAGTTAAAAGATGGGATTAGCATACAATGGCCTTCTACAATGCCTTCACAGTCCAATGTTCTGACTGATGTTGCTCATTCAACCACCTATCTCTATCTATTGTAATTGGTTTAATGTCTCTCCCTGTACTAAATCTCCTAATTAGCTGACTTAGCATCTTTTCACTCCACATTTAGTTGTGTGGTAGCATTTATTTCTACAATGGATTCAATATGCTACTTCTACTTTGACGGGCTCCCGAGTGACGCAGCATTCTAAGGCATTGCGTAACAGTGCTCGAGGCGTCACTACAGACACCGTGGTTTGAATCCAGGCTGTATCACAGCGGTCTAAGGCACTGCATCTCAGTGCTAGAGGCGTCACTACAGACATCGTGGTTTGAATCCAGGCTATATCACAGCGGTCTAAGGCACTGCATCTCAGTGCTAGAGGCGTCACTACAGACATCGTGGTTTGAATCCAGGCTGTATCACAGCGGTCTAAGGCACTGCATCTCAGTGCTAGAGGCGTCACTACAGACATCGTGGTTTGAATCCAGGCTGTATCACAGCGGTCTAAGGCACTGCATAACAGTGCTAGACGCGTCCCTATAGACACCATGGTTTGAATCCAGGCTGTATAAATAAAAATAAATATATCCCATTTAGCAGACGCTTTTGTCCAAAGCGACTTACAAGTCGGCTGGGGCCACTACTTTTGCATATGGGTGGCCCCAGTGGGAAACGAACCCACGACGCTTGGCGTTGCAAGCGCCATGCTCTACCGACTGAGCCACACAGGACCCTGTATCACAACCAGCCGTGTTTGGGAGTCCCATAGGGCGGCGCACAATTGTCCCAGCATCGTCTGGGTTTGGCCGGGGTAGGCCGTCATTGTAAATAAGAATTTGTTCTTAACTGACTTGCCTAGTTAATTAAAGTAAAAAAGAAATGAGGAGTCCGGGTTTCAACAACCTGTTTTCAAGTAGGATAGGCCTTCTGACTTCAATGGGACTCGCATGCGTTGAATACAACAACCTTACAGTGAAATGCTTACTTACCAGCCCTTAACCAACAATGCATTTCAATAAATGTAAATAGTGTGTAAATAGTCTGGTGTAAATAGTAAATAGTCTGGTGGCCATTTGATTGATTGTTCAACAGTCTTATGGCTTGGAGGTGGAAGCTGTTAAGGAGCCTTTTGGACCTAGACTTGGCGCTCCGGTACCACTTGCCGTGCGGTAGCAGAGAGAACAGTCTATGACTTGGGTGACTGGAGTCTTTGACAATTCTTTGGGGCTTCCTCTGACACCGCCTAGTATATAGGTCCTGGATGGCAGGAAGCTTGACTCCTTTGTTAAATAAAGGTTGAATAACTGTACAACTCTGTAAAGCAATGTGCCTCTACAATGCCATACAATATTTAATGATTCATTATAAAGAGCAAACAGAAATGTTGACACTGGATACATCTAGATAGATTTCAGTGCTCGTCTCCCTATTTGAGTCTGGTATTTTGTCACTCTTTACAAATAGACATCCCACCAATGTGTTTCATTTTTGCAGCGCTCTGTGAGCAACATGATACTGTGATTTTAGTGCTCATCTTGAGTAATTCGATTAGGGGCTCTATTCAACCCGCATTGTGGTAGCTCAGCGTTGCATCGTGATTGAAATGTAAAGCCAATGTTCCCGTGTTAGCGCAGACTGCATTCACCATAAACGCTGCGTATGTCATCTCAATCAGAAATCACCTTTACATTTCTATCGTACAGTCTGCAACGTCCCAGTCATGTGTTGTTGTGTTTACGGAACTCTTTCTGTGGAGAGGATGTGAGCCTTCATTTTATCTGCTGTCTTAAACAAAGCAGCTCTCAGCCAATTACGATAGATATATCAAACACAGTCCTCATGCCCTGATTGGCCTAGCTGATTAGAGCTAACAGGAAATGGAAATATCGCTACAGTTAAAGAGAGGGGTCGGTGGGGATGAGCCCTAAATTCCACCCTGATTCCTATGTTGTTCTCTACTTTCAACCAGGGCCCATAGGGCTCAGGTCTAAAGTAGTGCACTGTATGGAATAAATGGTCCCAAATTGTCATTTGGGACACAGAGATGGTTTAAAGAGGGGGATGGTCTTTTTATCATGCTGAGCAGCTATCAGACCCATCAAGGGTGTGTTGATCTTGACTAATCATTACCACGAACTGAGGGAAGCCAGTGTCTTTGTCTGCATTGTCTAAATAAATTACTTTGTTATTTCTCATGATTCTGCATTTCCATCATTCCCAATGTAGCCGATGTCATGGATAGCTAGTTAGCTCACTATTGGTCGTGCAGGTGAGAGTAGTGGCTTCATATCAACAGATCTTTTGATCTGGATTGTCTAAATAAATGACAATTGTGTCTGCTATGAGTGTCTGTGGATTGTTTTTTTCTGTTTCTACACACAGCTGTTCATAACAGCAGACACTTTAAATCACAACCGTATTAGTAAATTCAATGCTCTATGGATCTCTTTATTTGCGGGGGGAGGGGTGCGAAGGACAGAATTGCACAATACTTTGGTCGTTCTTCAACTGTCTAGCTGGCGACGAGAAAATACCTTTAAAAATGAGCCAAAAAGAGAAACTGGACCCGTTTAATTGGCACTAGGGGTGTTTTAGTGTGACGCTTCTGTCTCTGCCCCTCCCTCCTTCCTTTCCTCCCTCCCTCCCTCCTTCCCACCCTCCCTCCCTCCTTCCCTTCCCTCCACCAACCTCCCTCCAAGCATTCAATTTCAAGGCCGTGTCATGAAGGTCTTTCTCTCTCTCAATTTAAATTTAAGGGGGTTTATTGGCATGGTAAACATATGTTTACATTTCTAAAAACAAAAGTGAAATAATCAATAAAAATGTACAGTAAACATTACACTCACAAATGTCATATTATGTCTATATACAGTGTTGTAGCGATGTGCAAATAGTTAAAGTACAAAAGGAAAATAAATAAACATAAATATGGATTGTATTTACAATGTGTTTGTTCCTCACTGGTTGCCCTTTTCTTGTGGCAACAGGTCACACATCTTGCTGCTGTGATTACAGACTATGGAATTTCACCCAGTAGATATGGGAGTTTCTCAATAGCAAGGCTATTGAGTCTGTACATAGTCAAAGATTTCCTTAATTTTGGGTCAGTCACGGTGGTCAGGTATTCTACCACTGTGTACTTTATGTTTAGGGCCAAGTAGCATTCTAGTTTGCGCTGTTTTATTGTAAATTCTTTCCAATGTGTCAAGTAATTATCATTCATCATTTTCTCATGATTTGGTTGGGTCTAATTGTGTTGCTGTCCTGGGGCTCTGTGGGGTCTGTTTGTGTTGTGCTCTCTCTCTCTCTCTCTCTCTCTCTCTCTCTCTCTCTCTCTCTCTCTCTCTCACTCACTGGCTCCAGCCCAGTGCATCTGTCCCTTGTCCTGAGCATATCAGATGTTCCTCTGTTCCTGTCATCCTTTCTTAAAGACCCTGATTCAAAGGGAACCTGAAGAGTGTGATGAGAGAAGAATGAAAGGAACTGTGGAGTAGAGAGGAGATGTTTATGAGTGATCTGAGAGCGGGGGGGTTGCTACATAGTGGGTCCAGATCAAAAGTAGTGCACTATATAGGGAATAGGGTGCCATTTGGGACGCAGACTTAGACTGCCTACGTATTAGCGTGTAAGTGTTGGCTGGTTAGTGGCTTGTGGTGGAGCTGTCAGTTACATGATGTGGTGTGTGTGTGTGGACTGGGTGGAAACTGGAGAGGGTTTTCTTTATTCTCCTCTGCTCTGTCTGTCGCCTGTGGTTTTGCGGTCGGCTCTCAGTGTGAGGTGGGGGAGAGGGGAGGTGAAAGTGACACGTTGTCTGGGGTGTTTGCGCTGTGGTTCTGCTGCTTTTCGACTTTAACACCAGTGTTCCACTAGTGTATACATCCTTATGCTTTACTAGCTAGTGCTGACAGTGAGGACTTGTGAAGACCAGAATCAACAACCTCTGCATCATTCTACGTGAGGTGTTAAAGTTCACAGTTAGCCATTGTTAAGTAAACACCAACTGAAAAGTACCAGTGGCCTGGCTTTGGCCCCAAGTCAGAGCAGGTTCACCAGAGACATGGATCAGTGAGACATGGGTGTCGGCCCCCGTAGATGGAAACAGAAAAGTCTGAGCATGTTGGGTAAAACACCGGGTTGAAACTGTTGGGTAAAACACCGGGTTGAAACTGTTGGGTAAAACACCAGGGTGAAACTGTTGGGTAAAACACCGGGGTGAAACTGTTGGGTAAAACACCGGGGTGAAACTGTTGGGTAAAACACCGGGGTGAAACTGTTGGGTAAAACACCGGGGTGAAACTGTTGGGTAAGACTCTGGGGTGAGACTGTTGGGTAAGACACTGGGGTGAAACTGTTGGGTAAGACACTGGGGTGAAACTGTTGGCTAAAACACCGGGGTGAAACTGTTGGCTAAAACACCGGGGTGAAACTGTTGGCTAAAACACCGGGGTGAAACTGTTGGGTAAAACACCGAGTGAGACTGTTGGGTAAAACACCGAGTGAGACTGTTGGGTAAAACGCCGGGGTACAATACAATAAATATTTACTCTGAGTTGCGCTTTGGTAGGTTGGTCGTAGATGCTGGTCGTGTTGGCCAAAATAGATCTTCCTGTCCTCGGACGAATGTCTCTGGTGGTAAATTGGATACGTTGTAGTAACGTCCTTGTGTGGTAGACGGACTACTCTGTGCGTCCTTTCCTAGCCCACGTTTACAGCGGCCGTTGCTAACTCAACGGCTAGGATGTATCACTTCTGTAGCGAATAAGAGTTCAAAGTTCATACCATTCGCAACCAAAGCTCACACTGAGGTTGGCTTCGTTCTGTAGTTATTATCTGAACCCTTCTGACATCGGATCATCATCCTAATGTACCCGGAACAGATAGTTATATTGTCGTCAAGGCTTTATATAGGAAGGGAGAGGAGACATTGTTTCATAGTTTAACCAATGTCTCTTCACGTGGGCGGGCCACTGAGTCGGGCCTAATTCACACATGAAAACCCAACATTTTAGAAGCTAAAATCACATTTCATCCCCTCCCAAATAATTTCATATTCAAACATTTAAATTGCACAACAATTCCATGTGAACCTGATAACTGTAATGTGTAGACTTTCCACTGTACCGTTTATGTCGTCCTATCATTGATGAGAATGTCACACATGACAACCGAACGGACATCATATTCATTAAGTACCAACGCATATGTTCAACTGATTGGATTACCAAAATATGGTTAATTTCCACCCACCTTCTGATGTTCCCAGAATCTCTGTTTAATTAACAAAGGAGAAAGAGAAAGGGAAGGGGGAAAGGTATTTATGGGGGGTGTCACATTCGTTATAAGGATCGGACCAAGGTGCAGCGTGGGATGCGTACGTTCTCGGAGAGAATGAACACTGAACAAACTAACAAAATAACCAAAAGAAACATGAAGCTATACAAATGAGTGCTAACAGGTAACGACACATAGACAAGATCCCACAAACACCAAATGGAAAATGGCTACCTAAATATGATCCCCAATCAGAGACAACGATAAACAGCTGCCTCTGATTGGGAACCATATCAGGCAACCATAGACATACAAATCACCTAGACCTACAAAAACCCTAGACATTACAAAAACTAGCGTACCCACCCTAGTCATGTCCTGACCTAACCAAAATAGAAAGAAAACAAAGGTATATAAGGTCAGGGCGTGACAGGGGGATCATAAACCTTACCCACAGGCCAACGTCATGACATGAGCTACCAAGTGTCTTGGACAGGCAAGCCCCATACTATTGTGGGGGACTTAATTCTTCCTGCTGTCGCGGATTTGGCTGGGACAATGCTGGGGAAATGGCCAAAAAAACTATACAGACAATGCCTTCATCAAACAACACTGTTTTCCAATTGATTTATAAAGCCCTTTTTACATCAGCCGATGTCACAAAGTGCTATACAGAAACCCAGCCTAAAACCTCAAACAGCAAGCATTGCAGATGTAGAAGCACGGTGGAAAAACTCACTAGAACGGCAGGAACCTAGGAAGAAACCTAGAGAGGAACCAGGATCTGAGGGGTGGCCAGTCCTCTTCTGGCTGTGCCGGGTGGAGATTATAACAGTACATGGCCAAGATGTTCAAACATTCATAGATGACCAGCAGGGTCAAATAATAATAATCACAGTCGTTGTAGAGGGTGCAACAGGTCAGCACCTCAGGAGTAAATGTCAGTTGGCTTTTCATAGCAGAGTTAGAGACAGCAGGTGCGGTAGAGAGAGAGAGAGTCGAAAACAGCATTTCCGGGACAAGGTAGCAGGCAGAACAGTTGAAACTTGAGCAGCAGCACGACCAGGTGGACTGGGGACAGCAATGAGTCATCAGGCTAGGTAGCCCTGAGGTATGGTCCTAGGGCTCAGGTCTTCCTAGAGAAAGACAGAGAGAATTAGAGAGAGCATACTTAAATTCACACAGGACACCGGATAAGACAGGAGAAAATACTCCAGATATAACAGACTGAGCTAGCCCCCCGACACATAAACTACTGCAGCATAAATACTGGAGGCTGAGACAGGAAGGGTCGGGAGACACTGTGGCCCTATCCGACGATACCCCTGGACAGGGCCAAACAGGCAGGATGTAACCCCACCCACTTTGCCAAAGCACAGCCCCCATACCACTAGAAGGATATCTTCAACCACCAACTTACTACCCTGAGACAAGGCCGAGTATAGCCCATGAAGATCTCCCCCATGGGACGAACCCCAGGGAGGCACCAAACCTGGACAGAAAGATCACGTCAGTGACTCAACCCACTCAAGTGATGCACCCCTCCTAGGGACGGGATGGAAGAGCACCAGTAAGCCAGTGACTCACGTAATAGGGTTAGAGGCAGAGAATCCCAGTGGAGAGAGGGTAACCCACCAGGCAGAGACAGCAAGGATAGTTCGTTGCTCTATTGCTTTTCCGTTCACCTTCACACTCCTGGGCCAAACTACACTCAATCATAGGAACTACTGAAGAGATGGGTGTTCAATAAAGACTTAAAGAAACCGAGTCCGCATTTCTCACATGGATAGGCAGACCGATCCATAAAAATTTAGCTCCATAGGAGAAAGCCCTGCCTCCAGCTGTTTGCTTAGAAATTCTAGGGACAATAAAGAGGCCTGCGTCTTGTGACTGTAGCGTACGTGTTGGTATGTACGTCAGGAACAAATCGGAGAGATAGGTAGGAGCAAGCCCATGTAATGCTTTGTAGTTTAGCAGTAAAACCTTGATATCAGCCCTTGCCTTAACAGGAAGCCAGTATAGAGAGGCTAGCACTGGGGTAATATGATCACATTTTTTGGTTCAAGTAAAATATATAGTGAAAACAATAATGGTCCTAAAATGGAACCTTGAGGAACACCAAAACTTACAGTTGATTTGTCAGCGGACAAACCATCCACAGAGACAAATTGATATCTTTTCGACAGATAAGATCTAAACTAGGCAAGAACTTGTCCATGTAGACCAATTTGGGTTTCCAATCTCTGCAAATCATTCGGTGATTGAAGGTGTCAAAATCAGCACTAAGGTCTAGGAGCACAAGGAAAGATGCAGAGCCTTGGTCTGATGCCATTAACAGGTAATTTACCACCTTCACGAGTGCAGCCTCAGTGCTATGATGGGGTCTAAACCAGACTGAAGCATTTCGAATACATTGTTTGTTTTCAGGAAGGCAGTGAGTTGAATGGGAGATTCGATATTGGCCGATAGTTTTTTATATTTTCTGGGTCATGGTTTGGCTTCTTCAAGAGAGGCTTTATTACTGCCACTTTTAGTGAGTTTGGTACACATCCGGTGGATAGGGAGCCATTTATTATGTTCAACATAGTAGGGCCAAGCACAGGAAGCAGCTCTTTCAGTAGTTTATTTGGAATAATGTCCAGTATGCAGCTTGAAGTTTTCGAGGCCATTACTATTTTCATGAATGTGTCAAGAAATATAGGATTAAAAAACTTGATCCTAGGTCCTGGTAGAAGTTAATGAATTTATCACTGCTGAAGTGAAAGCCATCCTCTCTTGGGTAATGCTGCTTTTTAGTTAAATTTGCGACAGTATCAAAAATACATTTTGAATTGTTCTTATTCTCCTCAATTAAGTTGGAAAAATAGGATGATCGAGCAGCAGTGAGGGCTCTTCGATACTGCATGGTACTGTCTGTCCAAGTAAGTTGGAAGACTTCCAGTTTGGTGTAGCTCTATTTTTGTTACAATTTTCTGGAAGCTTGCTTCAGGGCTCGGGTATTTTCTGTATACCAGGGAGCTAGTTTCTTATGACACATGTTTTTTGTTTGTAGTGGTGTGGCTGCATGTAGGGTATTACGCAAGGCTAAATTTAGTTCCTCAGTTAAGTGGTTAACCAATTTTTGTACTCTGACGTACTTGGGTAGGTGGCGGGGGTCTGGAAGGGCATCTAGGAATCTTTGGGTTGTCCGAGAATTTATAGCACGGCTTTTTGATGATCCTTGGTTGGGGTCTGAGCAGATTATTTGTTGCGATTGCAAACATAATGAAATGGTGGTCTGATAGTCCAGGATTATGAGGAAAAACATTAAGACCCACAATATTTTTTCCACGGGACAAAACTAGGTCCAGAGTATGACTGTGGCAGTGAGTAGGAGACATGTTGGACAAAACCCACTGAGTCGATGATGGCTCCGAAAGCCTTTTGGAGTGGGTGTGTGGACTTTTCCATGTGACTGTTAAAGTCACCAAAAATGTGAATATTATCTGCCATGACTACAAGGTCCGATAGCAATTCAGGGAACTCAGTGAGGAATGCAGTATATGGCCCAGGAGGCCTGTGAACAGTAGCTATACAAGTGATTGAGATGGCTGCATAGATTTCAGGACTAGAAGATCAAAAAACAAAAACAGTCAACATTTTTTCTTGTAAATTGAAATTTGCTGTTGTAAATGTTAGCAACACCTCTGCCTTTGGAGGGATGCTCGGGGGATATGGTCCCTAGTGTAACCAGGAGGAGAGGCCTCATTTAACACAGGAAATTCATCAGGCTTAAGCAGTGTTTCAGTAAGGCCAATCACATCAAGATTATGATCAGTGATTAGTGCATTGACTATAACTGCATTGGAAGTGAGGGATCTAACATTAAGTAGCCCTATTTTGTAACAGTATTTTTATTGGAATTTCACAATTTTCACCCATATTAAGAGATACAACAACAGAGACAAAGCACACAGAAAAAAAACAATAAAAACAGCACCCACTTACACATATATATATGCACATATATACACATACATATACATACACACACATACATATACCCATGCATATACACACACATACGCGCACGCACGCACACACACACACACACACACACACACACACACACACACACACACACACACACACACACACACACACACACACACACACACACACACACACACACACACACACACACGCACACACACACACACACACACACACACACCCATACATATATACACCATTTTCCTCTTCCCGCTCGGTGTTTCTCTCACCCCATCCCCATCATTGCGTCTCTCAATACATACATTTTAAACAAACTTACAAACAGAAATTAAACAAAAAAGCTCAGTTTAAACCAAGAGGTTAGGTTCCACACATGGAACGTACAGTGTAGTTCTGAAATACATAGATCTCCGCCATTCTAAGAGAATCCTTGCAGCATAATAGCTGATACCTCAGGTTCGAGGTAATTTAGATAAGGTTCCCATACTTTGTAGAACTGGTCTGTTTTAGAATGCAATGTACATGTCAGATATTCCAGAGGCACCCATTCAAATAGTATCTTATGCCAATCTTTAATAGAAGGAACCTTATCACTAATCCAGTGTAAAAGGATGTTTTTCCTCGCTGCGAAGGTAAGGATGTTGTAAAGCCTCCTTTTACCCACAGAAGTAACATGCCTACTAGGGAGACCTAACAGTAAAGAAACTGGATCCAATTCTAGATCAACCCCTAGGATCTTTTCAATTTCTTGCAGAACACCCGACCAGTATCTTTGTATTTTGGTACATGACCATAAACAATGTGTTATGGTGCCTGTATCAGTTTTGCATTTTAGACACTGAGGGGAAGAGGAAGTGGGGCTAAAAGCATGTCTGCGATTTGGGGATATATGCAATCTGTGTATTATTCTTAATTGGATTGCTCTAGTACGATTACATATAGATATTGTTTTTGCATATCTCCAAATGTCCTCCCACATCTCTTCGTCAATAGTAACAGACAATTCTTTCTCCCACACTTGTTTCACCCTCTGTGTGTTGACAGCAGAAAAGGACCTTAAAGTATCATAAAACAGACTTACAGACATTTTCATTTGTGGGAAAAAAAGCATTCTTTCAATGACAGACACATCAGGGTTACCAATTAAGGTGGTGCTCTTCAGAATATAATGTCTTACTTGTAGGAAGCAGAAAAAGTCCAGCTTTGGGAGTCAATACTTCTCGACCATCTGCTCAAATGACAACAAAATCTTATCAGCAAATAAGTCATTTAGCCTGTGTATGCCCTTGTTAAGCCATAAGTTAAAACCAGCATCCAGCAATCCTGGACTGAAATCTGGGTTGTTAAGAATTGGGGTAAGAGCAGAGGTTAGTTTGGACCTTCCCAGGAAGCGTTGAACTGACCTCCATACTTTGAGTGTGTTAAGTGTAATGGGATTATTGCAGTGATCTTCTACAGACTTGAAACTTCTGAAGAATAAAAGATCCTGTAAGGGGTATTTTGAAAGAGAAGTCTCAACGTCTAACCAAATAGAGGAGTCATCATTTGTGATCCAGTCAGAAATATAACAAAGGTGGGCACACCACTGATAGAACCTGATATTGGGCAGGTCCAAGCCGCCCATAGAACTTGGCAGCTGCATTAAGTCTTGGCTTGCGTTTACTCCATATAAAGGAACTTAGCCATCCATTTACATCCTTTATTACCTTATTGGAGAGTAATACTGGGATCATTTGGATTGGGTAAAGTAGTCTAGGTAAAATGTTCATTTTCAAGAGGGATATTCTACCCAACCAAGAAATCGGGAGAGAGTTCCAACGCTCCAGATCCTGTCTTATTGTATCAAACAAGGGAACAAAATTGGCTTTGTACATTTGCTGGAATAAGTAGCCCTATTTTAAGATGTGAGATATCACATTCTCTTTCAATAATGACATAATGACAGGAATGGAGGAGGTCTTTGTTCCAGAGAGATTGCTAAGGCAAACACCGCCATGTTTAGTTTTGCCCAACCTAGATCGAGGCACAGACACGGTCTCAATGGGGATAGCTGAGCTGACGACACTGACTGTGCTAATGGAAGACTCCACTAAGCTGGCAGACTGGCTAACAGCCTGCTGCCTGGCCTGCACCCTATCTCGTTGTGGAACTAGAGGAGTTAGAGCCCTGTCAGTGACATGGCAGGAGATGTTTTGAAACAATTACTGCTTCGCATACAAGCCAGTGAATTATATACGTTACAGCTGGATGAGTCAACAGACACAGACCTGGCCCACGGACCTGGCACAGTTCCTGGTATATGTCCATTACGTTTATGGGGGGTCAATTAAGGAAGACATCCTCTTCTGCAAACCACTGGAAACCAGGACAACATGAGAGGATATTTTTAAAGTACTGGACAGCTTTGTGACATCAAATGGACTTTGGTGGTCAAGATGTGCTAGCATCTGTACAGATGGCGCACAAGACATGACAGGGAGACATAGTGGAGTGGTAACGCAGCGCAGTTGCTCCTGACGCCACTTGTGTTCACTGCAGGATCCACCGTGAGGCTCTTGCTGCCAAGGGAATGAATGACAGCTTGAAATACATTCTAGGCACGACAGTGAAAATGGTTTAGTTTGTTAAAGCAAGGCCCCTGAACTCTCGTGTATTTTATGCATTATGCAATGATATGGGCAGCGACCATGTAACGCTTTTACAACATACAGAAGTATTAAAGGTTATCAAGGGGCAAAGTATTGACACGTTTTTTAAAATTGAGAGACGAGCTTTAAGTTTTCTTTACTGAGCATTTTCACTTGTCTGACCGCTTACATGATGATGAGTTTCTCACACGACTATCTGAGTGATGTTTTTTCTTGCCTGAATGATCTGAACCAAGGATTACAGGGCCTCTCCGCAACTATATTCAATATGCAGGACAAAATTGAGGCTGTGATTAAGAAGTTAGAGCTCTTCTCTGTCTGCATTAACAAGGACAACACACACGTCTTTTCATCATTGTATGATATTTTTGTGTGCAAATGAACTCAAGCTTATGGACAATGTCAAATGTGATGTAGCAAAGCACCTGAGTGAGTTGGGTGGGGAATTACACAGGTACTTTCCCAAAATGGATGACACAAACAACTGGATTCATTATCCCTTTCATGCCCTGCCTCTAGTCCACTTATCGATATCTGAACAAGAGAGCCTCATTGAAATTGCAACAAGCGGTTCTGTGAAAATTAAATTTAATCAGAAGCCACTGCCAGTTTCCTGGATAGGGCTGCGCTCACAGTTTCTTGCCTTGGCAAATGGTGCTGTTATGACACTGATGCCCTTTGCAACCACGTACCTATGTGAGAGTGGATTCTCGGCCCTCACTAGCAGGAAAACTAAATACAGGCACAGAATGTGTGGATAATGATTTTAAGACTGAGACTCTCCAATACAACCCAACATTGCAGAGTTATGTGCTTCCTTTC